>NW_027365963.1:0-86321 GCF_046119375.1 Phyllobates terribilis
ACAGTAATCTCCACATTGCAAGGTGCAATTCGGAAATTTTTTGCTTTTTCCTGCTAATCCTAGCATGATAAAGAAGATTCAAAGAGAGTGAGATGCCAGCTCCTTTCATTCAGTCAGTAGCTTCAAACATTTCTGGTATATGAATAACATGATGTTTTTCAATGGCAAAAATCAATGAATATTGTAAATGCACAAACAGTAATATCTCCACATTGCAAGGTGCAATTCTGAAATTTTTTGCTTTTTCCTGCTAATCCTAGCATGATAAAGAAGATTCAAAGAGAGTGAGATGCCAGCTCCTTTCATTCAGTCAGTAGCTTCAAACATTTCAGGTATATGAAAAACATGTTTTTCAATGGCAAAAATCAATGAATATTGTAAATGCACAAACAGTAATATCTCCACATTGCAAGGTGCAATTCTGAAATTTTTTGCTTTTTCCTGCTAATCCTAGCATGATAAAGAAGATTCAAAGAGAGTGAGATGCCAGCTCCTTTCATTCAGTCAGTAGCTTCAAACATTTCTGGTATATGAAAAACATGATGTTTTTCAATGGCAAAAATCAATGAATATTGTAAATGCACAAACAGTAATATCTCCACATTGCAAGGTGCAATTCTGAAATTTTTTGCTTTTTCCTGTTAATCCTAGCATGATAAAGAAGATTCAAAGAGAGTGAGATGCCAGCTCCTTTCATTCAGTCAGTAGCTTCAAACATTTCTGGTATATGAAAAACATGTTTTTCAATGGCAAAAATCAATGAATATTGTAAATGCACAAACAGTAATATCTCCACATTGCAAGGTGCAATTCTGAAATTTTTTGCTTTTTCCTGCTAATCCTAGCATGATAAAGAAAATTCAAAGAGAGAAGTGAGATGCCAGCTCCTTTCATTCAGTCAGTAGCTTCAAACATTTCTGGACGTTTTTCAATGGCAAAAATCAATGAATATTGTAAATGCACAAACAGTAATATCTCCACATTGCAAGGTGCAATTCTGAAATTTTTTGCTTTTTCCTGTTAATCCTAGCATGATAAAGAAGATTCAAAGAGAGTGAGATGCCAGCTCCTTTCATTCAGTCAGTAGCTTCAAACATTTCTGGTATATGAAAAACATGTTTTTCAATGGCAAAAATCAATGAATATTGTAAATGCACAAACAGTAATATCTCCACATTGCAAGGTGCAATTCTGAAATTTTTTGCTTTTTCCTGCTAATCCTAGCATGATAAAGAAGATTCAATGAGAGTGAGATGCCAGCTCCTTTCATTCAGTCAGTAGCTTCAAACATTTCTGGACGTTTTTCAATGGCAAAAATCAATGAATATTGTAAATGCACAAACAGTAATATCTCCACATTGCAAGGTGCAATTCTGAAATTTTTTGCTTTTTCCTGTTAATCCTAGCATGATAAAGAAGATTCAAAGAGAGTGAGATGCCAGCTCCTTTCATTCAGTCAGTAGCTTCAAACATTTCTGGTATATGAAAAACATGTTTTTCAATGGCAAAAATCAATGAATATTGTAAATGCACAAACAGTAATATCTCCACATTGCAAGGTGCAATTCTGAAATTTTTTGCTTTTTCCTGCTAATCCTAGCATGATAAAGAAGATTCAAAGAGAGTGAGATGCCAGCTCCTTTCATTCAGTCAGTAGCTTCAAACATTTCTGGTATGAAAAACATGTTTTTCAATGGCAAAAATCAATGAATATTGTAAATGCACAAACAGTAATATCTCCACATTGCAAGGTGCAATTCTGAAATTTTTTGCTTTTTCCTGCTAATCCTAGCATGATAAAGAAGATTCAAAGAGAGTGAGATGCCAGCTCCTTTCATTCAGTCAGTAGCTTCAAACATTTCTGGTATATGAAAAACATGTTTTTCAATGGCAAAAATCAATGAATATTGTAAATGCACAAACAGTAATATCTCCACATTGCAAGGTGCAATTCTGAAATTTTTTGCTTTTTCCTGCTAATCCTAGCATGATAAAGAAGATTCAAAGAGAGTGAGATGCCAGCTCCTTTCATTCAGTCAGTAGCTTCAAACATTTCTGGTATATGAAACGTTTTTCAATGGCAAAAATCAATGAATATTGTAAATGCACAAACAGTAATATCTCCACATTGCAAGGTGCAATTCTGAAATTTTTTGCTTTTTCCTGCTAATCCTAGCATGATAAAGAAGATTCAAAGAGAGTGAGATGCCAGCTCCTTTCATTCAGTCAGTAGCTTCAAACATTTCTGGTATATGAAAAACATGTTTTTCAATGGCAAAAATCAATGAATATTGTAAATGCACAAACAGTAATATCTCCACATTGCAAGGTGCAATTCTGAAATTTTTTGCTTTTTCCTGCTAATCCTAGCATGATAAAGAAGATTCAAAAGAGTGAGATGCCAGCTCCTTTCATTCAGTCAGTAGCTTCAAACATTTCTGGACGTTTTTCAATGGCAAAAATCAATGAATATTGTAAATGCACAAACAGTAATATCTCCACATTGCAAGGTGCAATTCTGAAATTTTTTGCTTTTTCCTGTTAATCCTAGCATGATAAAGAAGATTCAAAGAGAGTGAGATGCCAGCTCCTTTCATTCAGTCAGTAGCTTCAAACATTTCTGGTATATGAAAAACATGTTTTTCAATGGCAAAAATCAATGAATATTGTAAATGCACAAACAGTAATATCTCCACATTGCAAGGTGCAATTCTGAAATTTTTTGCTTTTTCCTGCTAATCCTAGCATGATAAAGAAGATTCAAAGAGAGTGAGATGCCAGCTCCTTTCATTCAGTCAGTAGCTTCAAACATTTCTGGACGTTTTTCAATGGCAAAAATCAATGAATATTGTAAATGCACAAACAGTAATATCTCCAGATTGCAAGGTGCAATTCTGAAATTTTTTGCTTTTTCCTGTTAATCCTAGCATGATAAAGAAGATTCAAAGAGAGTGAGATGCCAGCTCCTTTCATTCAGTCAGTAGCTTCAAACATTTCTGGTATATGAAAAACATGTTTTTCAATGGCAAAAATCAATGAATATTGTAAGTGCACAAACAGTAATATCTCCACATTGCAAGGTGCAATTCTGAAATTTTTTGCTTTTTCCTGCTAATCCTAGCATGATAAAGGAAGATTCAAAGAGAGTGAGATGCCAGCTCCTTTCATTCAGTCAGTAGCTTCAAACATTTCTGGACGTTTTTCAATGGCAAAAATCAATGAATATTGTAAATGCACAAACAGTAATATCTCCACATTGCAAGGTGCAATTCTGAAATTTTTTGCTTTTTCCTGTTAATCCTAGCATGATAAAGAAGATTCAAAGAGAGTGAGATGCCAGCTCCTTTCATTCAGTCAGTAGCTTCAAACATTTCTGGTATATGAAAAACATGTTTTTCAATGGCAAAAATCAATGAATATTGTAAATGCACAAACAGTAATATCTCCACATTGCAAGGAGCAATTCGGAAATTTTTTGCTTTTTCCTGCTAATCCTAGCATGATAAAGAAGATTCAAAGAGAGTGAGATGCCAGCTCCTTTCATTCAGTCAGTAGCTTCAAACATTTCTGGTATATGAATAACATGATGTTTTTCAATGGCAAAAATCAATGAATATTGTAAATGCACAAACAGTAATATCTCCACATTGCAAGGTGCAATTCTGAAATTTTTTGCTTTTTCCTGCTAATCCTAGCATGATAAAGAAGATTCAAAGAGAGTGAGATGCCAGCTCCTTTCATTCAGTCAGTAGCTTCAAACATTTCTGGTATATGAAAAACATGTTTTTCAATGGCAAAAATCAATGAATATTGTAAATGCACAAACAGTAATATCTCCACATTGCAAGGTGCAATTCTGAAATTTTTTGCTTTTTCCTGCTAATCCTAGCATGATAAAGAAGATTCAAAGAGAGTGAGATGCCAGCTCCTTTCATTCAGTCAGTAGCTTCAAACATTTCTGGACGTTTTTCAATGTCAAAAATCAATGAATATTGTAAATGCACAAACAGTAATATCTCCACATTGCAAGGTGCAATTCTGAAATTTTTTGCTTTTTCCTGTTAATCCTAGCATGATAAAGAAGATTCAAAGAGAGTGAGATGCCAGCTCCTTTCATTCAGTCAGTAGCTTCAAACATTTCTGGTATATGAAAAACATGTTTTTCAATGGCAAAAATCAATGAATATTGTAAATGCACAAACAGTAATATCTCCACATTGCAAGGAGCAATTCGGAAATTTTTTGCTTTTTCCTGCTAATCCTAGCATGATAAAGAAGATTCAAAGAGAGTGAGATGCCAGCTCCTTTCATTCAGTCAGTAGCTTCAAACATTTCTGGTATATGAATAACATGATGTTTTTCAATGGCAAAAATCAATGAATATTGTAAATGCACAAACAGTAATATCTCCACATTGCAAGGTGCAATTCTGAAATTTTTTGCTTTTTCCTGCTAATCCTAGCATGATAAAGAAGATTCAAAGAGAGTGAGATGCCAGCTCCTTTCATTCAGTCAGTAGCTTCAAACATTTCTGGTATATGAAAAACATGTTTTTCAATGGCAAAAATCAATGAATATTGTAAATGCACAAACAGTAATATCTCCACATTGCAAGGTGCAATTCTGAAATTTTTTGCTTTTTCCTGCTAATCCTAGCATGATAAAGAAGATTCAAAGAGAGTGAGATGCCAGCTCCTTTCATTCAGTCAGTAGCTTCAAACATTTCTGGACGTTTTTCAATGTCAAAAATCAATGAATATTGTAAATGCACAAACAGTAATATCTCCACATTGCAAGGTGCAATTCTGAAATTTTTTGCTTTTTCCTGTTAATCCTAGCATGATAAAGAAGATTCAAAGAGAGTGAGATGCCAGCTCCTTTCATTCAGTCAGTAGCTTCAAACATTTCTGGTATATGAAAAACATGTTTTTCAATGGCAAAAATCAATGAATATTGTAAATGCACAAACAGTAATATCTCCACATTGCAAGGAGCAATTCGGAAATTTTTTGCTTTTTCCTGCTAATCCTAGCATGATAAAGAAGATTCAAAGAGAGTGAGATGCCAGCTCCTTTCATTCAGTCAGTAGCTTCAAACATTTCTGGTATATGAATAACATGATGTTTTTCAATGGCAAAAATCAATGAATATTGTAAATGCACAAACAGTAATATCTCCACATTGCAAGGTGCAATTCTGAAATTTTTTGCTTTTTCCTGCTAATCCTAGCATGATAAAGAAGATTCAAAGAGAGTGAGATGCCAGCTCCTTTCATTCAGTCAGTAGCTTCAAACATTTCTGGTATATGAAAAACATGTTTTTCAATGGCAAAAATCAATGAATATTGTAAATGCACAAACAGTAATATCTCCACATTGCAAGGTGCAATTCTGAAATTTTTTGCTTTTTCCTGCTAATCCTAGCATGATAAAGAAGATTCAAAGAGAGTGAGATGCCAGCTCCTTTCATTCAGTCAGTAGCTTCAAACATTTCTGGACGTTTTTCAATGGCAAAAATCAATGAATATTGTAAATGCACAAACAGTAATATCTCCACATTGCAAGGTGCAATTCTGAAATTTTTTGCTTTTTCCTGTTAATCCTAGCATGATAAAGAAGATTCAAAGAGAGTGAGATGCCAGCTCCTTTCATTCAATCAGTAGCTTCAAACATTTCTGGTATATGAAAAACATGTTTTTCAATGGCAAAAATCAATGAATATTGTAAATGCACAAACAGTAATATCTCCACATTGCAAGGTGCAATTCTGAAATTTTTTGCTTTTTCCTGCTAATCCTAGCATGATAAAGAAGATTCAAAGAGAGTGAGATGCCAGCTCCTTTCATTCAGTCAGTAGCTTCAAACATTTCTGGTATATGAAAAACATGTTTTTCAATGGCAAAAATCAATGAATATTGTAAATGCACAAACAGTAATATCTCCACATTGCAAGGTGCAATTCTGAAATTTTTTGCTTTTTCCTGCTAATCCTAGCATGATAAAGAAGATTCAAAGAGAGTGAGATGCCAGCTCCTTTCATTCAGTCAGTAGCTTCAAACATTTCTGGACGTTTTTCAATGGCAAAAATCAATGAATATTGTAAATGCACAAACAGTAATATCTCCACATTGCAAGGTGCAATTCTGAAATTTTTTGCTTTTTCCTGTTAATCCTAGCATGATAAAGAAGATTCAAAGAGAGTGAGATGCCAGCTCCTTTCATTCAGTCAGTAGCTTCAAACATTTCTGGTATATGAAAAACATGTTTTTCAATGGCAAAAATCAATGAATATTGTAAATGCACAAACAGTAATATCTCCACATTGCAAGGTGCAATTCTGAAATTTTTTGCTTTTTCCTGCTAATCCTAGCATGATAAAGAAGATTCAAAGAGAGTGAGATGCCAGCTCCTTTCATTCAGTCAGTAGCTTCAAACATTTCTGGACGTTTTTCAATGGCAAAAATCAATGAATATTGTAAATGCACAAACAGTAATATCTCCACATTGCAAGGTGCAATTCTGAAATTTTTTGCTTTTTCCTGTTAATCCTAGCATGATAAAGAAGATTCAAAGAGAGTGAGATGCCAGCTCCTTTCATTCAGTCAGTAGCTTCAAACATTTCTGGTATATGAAAAACATGTTTTTCAATGGCAAAAATCAATGAATATTGTAAATGCACAAACAGTAATATCTCCACATTGCAAGGTGCAATTCTGAAATTTTTTGCTTTTTCCTGCTAATCCTAGCATGATAAAGAAGATTCAAAGAGAGTGAGATGCCAGCTCCTTTCATTCAGTCAGTAGCTTCAAACATTTCTGGTATATGAAAAACATGTTTTTCAATGGCAAAAATCAATGAATATTGTAAATGCACAAACAGTAATATCTCCACATTGCAAGGTGCAATTCTGAAATTTTTTGCTTTTTCCTGCTAATCCTAGCATGATAAAGAAGATTCAGAGTGAGATGCCAGCTCCTTTCATTCAGTCAGTAGCTTCAAACATT
This sequence comes from Phyllobates terribilis, assembly GCF_046119375.1. Classification (NCBI taxonomy): domain Eukaryota; kingdom Metazoa; phylum Chordata; class Amphibia; order Anura; family Dendrobatidae; genus Phyllobates; species Phyllobates terribilis. Next base: position 7,004 of record NW_027365963.1, read on the forward strand.
TCTGGACGTTTTTCAATGGCAAAAATCAATGAATATTGTAAATGCACAAACAGTAATATCTCCACATTGCAAGGTGCAATTCTGAAATTTTTTGCTTTTTCCTGTTAATCCTAGCATGATAAAGAAGATTCAAAGAGAGTGAGATGCCAGCTCCTTTCATTCAGTCAGTAGCTTCAAACATTTCTGGTATATGAAAAACATGTTTTTCAATGGCAAAAATCAATGAATATTGTAAATGCACAAACAGTAATATCTCCACATTGCAAGGTGCAATTCTGAAATTTTTTGCTTTTTCCTGCTAATCCTAGCATGATAAAGAAGATTCAAAGAGAGTGAGATGCCAGCTCCTTTCATTCAGTCAGTAGCTTCAAACATTTCTGGACGTTTTTCAATGGCAAAAATCAATGAATATTGTAAATGCACAAACAGTAATATCTCCACATTGCAAGGTGCAATTCTGAAATTTTTTGCTTTTTCCTGTTAATCCTAGCATGATAAAGGAGATTCAAAGAGAGTGAGATGCCAGCTCCTTTCATTCAGTCAGTAGCTTCAAACATTTCTGGTATATGAAAAACATGTTTTTCAATGGCAAAAATCAATGAATATTGTAAATGCACAAACAGTAATATCTCCACATTGCAAGGTGCAATTCTGAAATTTTTTGCTTTTTCCTGCTAATCCTAGCATGATAAAGAAGATTCAAAGAGAGTGAGATGCCAGCTCCTTTCATTCAGTCAGTAGCTTCAAACATTTCTGGACGTTTTTCAATGGCAAAAATCAATGAATATTGTAAATGCACAAACAGTAATATCTCCACATTGCAAGGTGCAATTCTGAAATTTTTTGCTTTTTCCTGTTAATCCTAGCATGATAAAGAAGATTCAAAGAGAGTGAGATACCAGCTCCTTTCATTCAGTCAGTAGCTTCAAACATTTCTGGTATATGAAAAACATGTTTTTCAATGGCAAAAATCAATGAATATTGTAAATGCACAAACAGTAATATCTCCACATTGCAAGGAGCAATTCGGAAATTTTTTGCTTTTTCCTGCTAATCCTAGCATGATAAAGGAGATTCAAAGAGAGTGAGATGCCAGCTCCTTTCATTCAGTCAGTAGCTTCAAACATTTCTGGTATATGAATAACATGATGTTTTTCAATGGCAAAAATCAATGAATATTGTAAATGCACAAACAGTAATATCTCCACATTGCAAGGTGCAATTCTGAAATTTTTTGCTTTTTCCTGCTAATCCTAGCATGATAAAGAAGACTCAAAGAGAGTGAGATGCCAGCTCCTTTCATTCAGTCAGTAGCTTCAAACATTTCTGGTATATGAAAAACATGTTTTTCAATGGCAAAAATCAATGAATATTGTAAATGCACAAACAGTAATATCTCCACATTGCAAGGTGCAATTCTGAAATTTTTTGCTTTTTCCTGCTAATCCTAGCATGATAAAGAAGATTCAAAGAGAGTGAGATGCCAGCTCCTTTCATTCAGTCAGTAGCTTCAAACATTTCTGGATGTTTTTCAATGGCAAAAATCAATGAATATTGTAAATGCACAAACAGTAATATCTCCACATTGCAAGGTGCAATTCTGAAATTTTTTGCTTTTTCCTGTTAATCCTAGCATGATAAAGAAGATTCAAAGAGAGTGAGATGCCAGCTCCTTTCATTCAGTCAGTAGCTTCAAACATTTCTGGTATATGAAAAACATGTTTTTCAATGGCAAAAATCAATGAATATTGTAAATGCACAAACAGTAATATCTCCACATTGCAAGGTGCAATTCTGAAATTTTTTGCTTTTTCCTGCTAATCCTAGCATGATAAAGAAGATTCAAAGAGAGTGAGATGCCAGCTCCTTTCATTCAGTCAGTAGCTTCAAACATTTCTGGTATATGAAAAACATGTTTTTCAATGGCAAAAATCAATGAATATTGTAAATGCACAAACAGTAATATCTCCACATTGCAAGGTGCAATTCTGAAATTTTTTGCTTTTTCCTGCTAATCCTAGCATGATAAAGAAGATTCAAAGAGAGTGAGATGCCAGCTCCTTTCATTCAGTCAGTAGCTTCAAACATTTCTGGACGTTTTTCAATGGCAAAAATCAATGAATATTGTAAATGCACAAACAGTAATATCTCCACATTGCAAGGTGCAATTCTGAAATTTTTTGCTTTTTCCTGTTAATCCTAGCATGATAAAGAAGATTCAAAGAGAGTGAGATGCCAGCTCCTTTCATTCAGTCAGTAGCTTCAAACATTTCTGGTATATGAAAAACATGTTTTTCAATGGCAAAAATCAATGAATATTGTAAATGCACAAACAGTAATATCTCCACATTGCAAGGTGCAATTCTGAAATGTTTTGCTTTTTCCTGCTAATCCTAGCATGATAAAGAAGATTCAAAGAGAGTGAGATGCCAGCTCCTTTCATTCAGTCAGTAGCTTCAAACATTTCTGGTATATGAAAAACATGTTTTTCAATGGCAAAAATCAATGAATATTGTAAATGCACAAACAGTAATATCTCCACATTGCAAGGTGCAATTTGGAAATTTTTTGCTTTTTCCTGCTAATCCTAGCATGATAAAGAAGATTCAAAGAGAGTGAGATGCCAGCTCCTTTCATTCAGTCAGTAGCTTCAAACATTTCTGGACGTTTTTCAATTGGAAAAATCAATGAATATTGTAAATGCACAAACAGTAATATCTCCACATTGCAAGGTGCAATTCTGAAATTTTTTGCTTTTTCCTGTTAATCCTAGCATGATAAAGAAGATTCAAAGAGAGTGAGATGCCAGCTCCTTTCATTCAGTCAGTAGCTTCAAACATTTCTGGTATATGAAAAACATGTTTTTCAATGGCAAAATTCAATGAATATTGTAAATGCACAAACAGTAATATCTCCACATTGCAAGGTGCAATTCGGAAATTTTTTGCTTTTTCCTGCTAATCCTAGCATGATAAAGAAGATTCAAAGAGAGTGAGATGCCAGCTCCTTTCATTCAGTCAGTAGCTTCAAACATTTCTGGTATATGAATAACATGATGTTTTTCAATGGCAAAAATCAATGAATATTGTAAATGCACAAACAGTAATATCTCCACATTGCAAGGTGCAATTCTGAAATTTTTTGCTTTTTCCTGCTAATCCTAGCATGATAAAGAAGATTCAAAGAGAGTGAGATGCCAGCTCCTTTCATTCAGTCAGTAGCTTCAAACATTTCAGGTATATGAAAAACATGTTTTTCAATGGCAAAAATCAATGAATATTGTAAATGCACAAACAGTAATATCTCCACATTGCAAGGTGCAATTCTGAAATTTTTTGCTTTTTCCTGCTAATCCTAGCATGATAAAGAAGATTCAAAGAGAGTGAGATGCCAGCTCCTTTCATTCAGTCAGTAGCTTCAAACATTTCTGGACGTTTTTCAATGGCAAAAATCAATGAATATTGTAAATGCACAAACAGTAATATCTCCACATTGCAAGGTGCAATTCTGAAATTTTTTGCTTTTTCCTGTTAATCCTAGCATGATAAAGAAGATTCAAAGAGAGTGAGATGCCAGCTCCTTTCATTCAGTCAGTAGCTTCAAACATTTCTGGTATATGAAAAACATGTTTTTCAATGGCAAAAATCAATGAATATTGTAAATGCACAAACAGTAATATCTCCACATTGCAAGGTGCAATTCTGAAATTTTTTGCTTTTTCCTGCTAATCCTAGCATGATAAAGAAGATTCAGAGTGAGATGCCAGCTCCTTTCATTCAGTCAGTAGCTTCAAACATTTCTGGACGTTTTTCAATTGCAAAAATCAATGAATATTGTAAATGCACAAACAGTAATATCTCCACATTGCAAGGTGCAATTCTGAAATTTTTTGCTTTTTCCTGCTAATCCTAGCATGATGAAGAAGATTCAAAGAGAGTGAGATGCCAGCTCCTTTCATTCAGTCAGTAGCTTCAAACATTTCTGGACGTTTTTCAATGGCAAAAATCAATGAATATTGTAAATGCACAAACAGTAATATCTCCACATTGCAAGGTGCAATTCTGAAATTTTTTGCTTTTTCCTGCTAATCCTAGCATGATAAAGAAGATTCAAAGAGAGTGAGATGCCAGCTCCTTTCATTCAGTCAGTAGCTTCAAACATTTCTGGTATATGAAAAACATGTTTTTCAATGGCAAAAATCAATGAATATTGTAAATGCACAAACAGTAATATCTCCACATTGCAAGGTGCAATTCTGAAATTTTTTGCTTTTTCCTGCTAATCCTAGCATGATAAAGAAGATTCAAAGAGAGTGAGATGCCAGCTCCTTTCATTCAGTCAGTAGCTTCAAACATTTCAGGTATATGAAAAACATGTTTTTCAAAGGCAAAAATCAATGAATATTGTAAATGCACAAACAGTAATATCTCCACATTGCAAGGTGCAATTCTGAAATTTTTTGCTTTTTCCTGCTAATCCTAGCATGATAAAGAAGATTCAAAGAGAGTGAGATGCCAGCTCCTTTCATTCAGTCAGTAGCTTCAAACATTTCTGGACGTTTTTCAATGGCAAAAATCAATGAATATTGTAAATGCACAAACAGTAATATCTCCACATTGCAAGGTGCAATTCTGAAATTTTTTGCTTTTTCCTGTTAATCCTAGCATGATAAAGAAGATTCAAAGAGAGTGAGATGCCAGCTCCTTTCATTCAGTCAGTAGCTTCAAACATTTCTGGTATATGAAAAACATGTTTTTCAATGGCAAAAATCAATGAATATTGTAAATGCACAAACAGTAATATCTCCACATTGCAAGGTGCAATTCTGAAATTTTTTGCTTTTTCCTGCTAATCCTAGCATGATAAAGAAGATTCAAAGAGAGTGAGATGCCAGCTCCTTTCATTCAGTCAGTAGCTTCAAACATTTCTGGTATATGAATAACATGATGTTTTTCAATGGCAAAAATCAATGAATATTGTAAATGCACAAACAGTAATATCTCCACATTGCAAGGTGCAATTCTGAAATTTTTTGCTTTTTCCTGCTAATCCTAGCATGATAAAGAAGACTCAAAGAGAGTGAGATGCCAGCTCCTTTCATTCAGTCAGTAGCTTCAAACATTTCTGGTATATGAAAAACATGTTTTTCAATGGCAAAAATCAATGAATATTGTAAATGCACAAACAGTAATATCTCCACATTGCAAGGTGCAATTCTGAAATTTTTTGCTTTTTCCTGCTAATCCTAGCATGATAAAGAAGATTCAAAGAGAGTGAGATGCCAGCTCCTTTCATTCAGTCAGTAGCTTCAAACATTTCTGGACGTTTTTCAATGGCAAAAATCAATGAATATTGTAAATGCACAAACAGTAATATCTCCACATTGCAAGGTGCAATTCTGAAATTTTTTGCTTTTTCCTGTTAATCCTAGCATGATAAAGAAGATTCAAAGAGAGTGAGATGCCAGCTCCTTTCATTCAGTCAGTAGCTTCAAACATTTCTGGTATATGAAAAACATGTTTTTCAATGGCAAAAATCAATGAATATTGTAAATGCACAAACAGTAATATCTCCACATTGCAAGGTGCAATTCTGAAATTTTTTGCTTTTTCCTGCTAATCCTAGCATGATAAAGAAGATTCAAAGAGAGTGAGATGCCAGCTCCTTTCATTCAGTCAGTAGCTTCAAACATTTCTGGTATATGAAAAACATGTTTTTCAATGGCAAAAATCAATGAATATTGTAAATGCACAAACAGTAATATCTCCACATTGCAAGGTGCAATTCTGAAATTTTTTGCTTTTTCCTGCTAATCCTAGCATGATAAAGAAGATTCAAAGAGAGTGAGATGCCAGCTCCTTTCATTCAGTCAGTAGCTTCAAACATTTCTGGACGTTTTTCAATGGCAAAAATCAATGAATATTGTAAATGCACAAACAGTAATATCTCCACATTGCAAGGTGCAATTCTGAAATTTTTTGCTTTTTCCTGTTAATCCTAGCATGATAAAGAAGATTCAAAGAGAGTGAGATGCCAGCTCCTTTCATTCAGTCAGTAGCTTCAAACATTTCTGGTATATGAAAAACATGTTTTTCAATGGCAAAAATCAATGAATATTGTAAATGCACAAACAGTAATATCTCCACATTGCAAGGTGCAATTCTGAAATTTTTTGCTTTTTCCTGCTAATCCTAGCATGATAAAGAAGATTCAAAGAGAGTGAGATGCCAGCTCCTTTCATTCAGTCAGTAGCTTCAAACATTTCTGGTATATGAAAAACATGTTTTTCAATGGCAAAAATCAATGAATATTGTAAATGCACAAACAGTAATATCTCCACATTGCAAGGTGCAATTCGGAAATTTTTTGCTTTTTCCTGCTAATCCTAGCATGATAAAGAAGATTCAAAGAGAGTGAGATGCCAGCTCCTTTCATTCAGTCAGTAGCTTCAAACATTTCTGGTATATGAATAACATGATGTTTTTCAATGGCAAAAATCAATGAATATTGTAAATGCACAAACAGTAATATCTCCACATTGCAAGGTGCAATTCTGAAATTTTTTGCTTTTTCCTGCTAATCCTAGCATGATAAAGAAGATTCAAAGAGAGTGAGATGCCAGCTCCTTTCATTCAGTCAGTAGCTTCAAACATTTCTGGACGTTTTTCAATGGCAAAAATCAATGAATATTGTAAATGCACAAACAGTAATATCTCCACATTGCAAGGTGCAATTCTGAAATTTTTTGCCTTTTCCTGTTAATCCTAGCATGATAAAGAAGATTTAAAGAGAGTGAGATGCCAGCTCCTTTCATTCAGTCAGTAGCTTCAAACATTTCTGGTATATGAAAAACATGTTTTTCAATGGCAAAAATCAATGAATATTGTAAATGCACAAACAGTAATATCTCCACATTGCAAGGTGCAATTCTGAAATTTTTTGCTTTTTCCTGCTAATCCTAGCATGATAAAGAAGATTCAAAGAGAGTGAGATGCCAGCTCCTTTCATTCAGTCAGTAGCTTCAAACATTTCTGGTATATGAAAAACATGTTTTTCAATGGCAACAATCAATGAATATTGTAAATGCACAAACAGTAATATCTCCACATTGCAAGGTGCAATTCTGAAATTTTTTGCTTTTTCCTGCTAATCCTAGCATGATAAAGAAGATTCAAAGAGAGTGAGATGCCAGCTCCTTTCATTCAGTCAGTAGCTTCAAACATTTCTGGACGTTTTTCAATGGCAAAAATCAATGAATATTGTAAATGCACAAACAGTAATATCTCCACATTGCAAGGTGCAATTCTGAAATTTTTTGCTTTTTCCTGTTAATCCTAGCATGATAAAGAAGATTCAAAGAGAGTGAGATGCCAGCTCCTTTCATTCAGTCAGTAGCTTCAAACATTTCTGGTATATGAAAAACATGTTTTTCAATGGCAAAAATCAATGAATATTGTAAAAGCACAAACAGTAATATCTCCACATTGCAAGGTGCAATTCTGAAATGTTTTGCTTTTTCCTGCTAATCCTAGCATGATAAAGAAGATTCAAAGAGAGTGAGATGCCAGCTCCTTTCATTCAGTCAGTAGCTTCAAACATTTCTGGTATATGAAAAACATGTTTTTCAATGGCAAAAATCAATGAATATTGTAAATGCACAAACAGTAATATCTCCACATTGCAAGGTGCAATTCTGAAATTTTTTGCTTTTTCCTGCTAATCCTAGCATGATAAAGAAGATTCAAAGAGAGTGAGATGCCAGCTCCTTTCATTCAGTCAGTAGCTTCAAACATTTCTGGACGTTTTTCAATGGCAAAAATCAATGAATATTGTAAATGCACAAACAGTAATATCTCCACATTGCAAGGTGCAATTCTGAAATTTTTTGCTTTTTCCTGTTAATCCTAGCATGATAAAGAAGATTCAAAGAGAGTGAGATGCCAGCTCCTTTCATTCAGTCAGTAGCTTCAAACATTTCTGGTATATGAAAAACATGTTTTTCAATGGCAAAAATCAATGAATATTGTAAATGCACAAACAGTAATATCTCCACATTGCAAGGTGCAATTCGGAAATTTTTTGCTTTTTCCTGCTAATCCTAGCATGATAAAGAAGATTCAAAGAGAGTGAGATGCCAGCTCCTTTCATTCAGTCAGTAGCTTCAAACATTTCTGGTATATGAATAACATGATGTTTTTCAATGGCAAAAATCAATGAATATTGTAAATGCACAAACAGTAATATCTCCACATTGCAAGGTGCAATTCTGAAATTTTTTGCTTTTTCCTGCTAATCCTAGCATGATAAAGAAGATTCAAAGAGAGTGAGATGCCAGCTCCTTTCATTCAGTCAGTAGCTTCAAACATTTCAGGTATATGAAAAACATGTTTTTCAATGGCAAAAATCAATGAATATTGTAAATGCACAAACAGTAATATCTCCACATTGCAAGGTGCAATTCTGAAATTTTTTGCTTTTTCCTGCTAATCCTAGCATGATAAAGAAGATTCAAAGAGAGTGAGATGCCAGCTCCTTTCATTCAGTCAGTAGCTTCAAACATTTCTGGACGTTTTTCAATGGCAAAAATCAATGAATATTGTAAATGCACAAACAGTAATATCTCCACATTGCAAGGTGCAATTCTGAAATTTTTTGCTTTTTCCTGTTAATCCTAGCATGATAAAGAAGATTCAAAGAGAGTGAGATGCCAGCTCCTTTCATTCAGTCAGTAGCTTCAAACATTTCTGGTATATGAAAAACATGTTTTTCAATGGCAAAAATCAATGAATATTGTAAATGCACAAACAGTAATATCTCCACATTGCAAGGTGCAATTCTGAAATTTTTTGCTTTTTCCTGCTAATCCTAGCATGATAAAGAAGATTCAGAGTGAGATGCCAGCTCCTTTCATTCAGTCAGTAGCTTCAAACATTTCTGGACGTTTTTCAATTGCAAAAATCAATGAATATTGTAAATGCACAAACAGTAATATCTCCACATTGCAAGGTGCAATTCTGAAATTTTTTGCTTTTTCCTGTTAATCCTAGCATGATAAAGAAGATTCAAAGAGAGTGAGATGCCAGCTCCTTTCATTCAGTCAGTAGCTTCAAACATTTCTGGTATATGAAAAACATGTTTTTCAATGGCAAAAATCAATGAATATTTGTAAATGCACAAACAGTAATATCTCCACATTGCAAGGTGCAATTCTGAAATTTTTTGCTTTTTCCTGCTAATCCTAGCATGATGAAGAAGATTCAAAGAGAGTGAGATGCCAGCTCCTTTCATTCAGTCAGTAGCTTCAAACATTTCTGGACGTTTTTCAATGGCAAAAATCAATGAATATTGTAAATGCACAAACAGTAATATCTCCACATTGCAAGGTGCAATTCTGAAATTTTTTGCTTTTTCCTGTTAATCCTAGCATGATAAAGAAGATTCAAAGAGAGTGAGATGCCAGCTCCTTTCATTCAGTCAGTAGCTTCAAACATTTCTGGTATATGAAAAACATGTTTTTCAATGGCAAAAATCAATGAATATTGTAAATGCACAAACAGTAATATCTCCACATTGCAAGGTGCAATTCTGAAATTTTTTGCTTTTTCCTGCTAATCCTAGCATGATAAAGAAGATTCAAAGAGAGTGAGATGCCAGCTCCTTTCATTCAGTCAGTAGCTTCAAACATTTCTGGTATATGAAAAACATGTTTTTCAATGGCAAAAATCAATGAATATTGTAAATGCACAAACAGTAATATCTCCACATTGCAAGGTGCAATTCTGAAATTTTTTGCTTTTTCCTGCTAATCCTAGCATGATAAAGAAGATTCAAAGAGAGTGAGATGCCAGCTCCTTTCATTCAGTCAGTAGCTTCAAACATTTCAGGTATATGAAAAACATGTTTTTCAAAGGCAAAAATCAATGAATATTGTAAATGCACAAACAGTAATATCTCCACATTGCAAGGTGCAATTCTGAAATTTTTTGCTTTTTCCTGCTAATCCTAGCATGATAAAGAAGATTCAAAGAGAGTGAGATGCCAGCTCCTTTCATTCAGTCAGTAGCTTCAAACATTTCTGGACGTTTTTCAATGGCAAAAATCAATGAATATTGTAAATGCACAAACAGTAATATCTCCACATTGCAAGGTGCAATTCTGAAATTTTTTGCTTTTTCCTGTTAATCCTAGCATGATAAAGAAGATTCAAAGAGAGTGAGATGCCAGCTCCTTTCATTCAGTCAGTAGCTTCAAACATTTCTGGTATATGAAAAACATGTTTTTCAATGGCAAAAATCAATGAATATTGTAAATGCACAAACAGTAATATCTCCACATTGCAAGGTGCAATTCTGAAATTTTTTGCTTTTTCCTGCTAATCCTAGCATGATAAAGAAGATTCAGAGTGAGATGCCAGCTCCTTTCATTCAGTCAGTAGCTTCAAACATTTCTGGACGTTTTTCAATGGCAAAAATCAATGAATATTGTAAATGCACAAACAGTAATATCTCCACATTGCAAGGTGCAATTCTGAAATTTTTTGCTTTTTCCTGTTAATCCTAGCATGATAAAGAAGATTCAAAGAGAGTGAGATGCCAGCTCCTTTCATTCAGTCAGTAGCTTCTAACATTTCTGGTATATGAAAAACATGTTTTTCAATGGCAAAAATCAATGAATATTGTAAATGCACAAACAGTAATATCTCCACATTGCAAGGTGCAATTCTGAAATTTTTTGCTTTTTCCTGCTAATCCTAGCATGATAAAGAAGATTCAAAGAGAGTGAGATGCCAGCTCCTTTCATTCAGTCAGTAGCTTCAAACATTTCTGGACGTTTTTCAATGGCAAAAATCAATGAATATTGTAAATGCACAAACAGTAATATCTCCACATTGCAAGGTGCAATTCTGAAATTTTTTGCTTTTTCCTGTTAATCCTAGCATGATAAAGAAGATTCAAAGAGAGTGAGATGCCAGCTCCTTTCATTCAGTCAGTAGCTTCAAACATTTCTGGTATATGAAAAACATGTTTTTCAATGGCAAAAATCAATGAATATTGTAAATGCACAAACAGTAATATCTCCACATTGCAAGGTGCAATTCTGAAATTTTTTGCTTTTTCCTGCTAATCCTAGCATGATAAAGAAGATTCAAAGAGAGTGAGATGCCAGCTCCTTTCATTCAGTCAGTAGCTTCAAACATTTCTGGACGTTTTTCAATGGCAAAAATCAATGAATATTGTAAATGCACAAACAGTAATATCTCCACATTGCAAGGTGCAATTCTGAAATTTTTTGCTTTTTCCTGTTAATCCTAGCATGATAAAGAAGATTCAAAGAGAGTGAGATGCCAGCTCCTTTCATTCAGTCAGTAGCTTCAAACATTTCTGGTATATGAAAAACATGTTTTTCAATGGCAAAAATCAATGAATATTGTAAATGCACAAACAGTAATATCTCCACATTGCAAGGAGCAATTCGGAAATTTTTTGCTTTTTCCTGCTAATCCTAGCATGATAAAGAAGATTCAAAGAGAGTGAGATGCCAGCTCCTTTCATTCAGTCAGTAGCTTCAAACATTTCTGGTATATGAATAACATGATGTTTTTCAATGGCAAAAATCAATGAATATTGTAAATGCACAAACAGTAATATCTCCACATTGCAAGGTGCAATTCTGAAATTTTTTGCTTTTTCCTGCTAATCCTAGCATGATAAAGAAGATTCAAAGAGAGTGAGATGCCAGCTCCTTTCATTCAGTCAGTAGCTTCAAACATTTCTGGTATATGAAAAACATGTTTTTCAATGGCAAAAATCAATGAATATTGTAAATGCACAAACAGTAATATCTCCACATTGCAAGGTGCAATTCTGAAATTTTTTGCTTTTTCCTGCTAATCCTAACATGATAAAGAAGATTCAAAGAGAGTGAGATGCCAGCTCCTTTCATTCAGTCAGTAGCTTCAAACATTTCTGGATGTTTTTCAATGGCAAAAATCAATGAATATTGTAAATGCACAAACAGTAATATCTCCACATTGCAAGGTGCAATTCTGAAATTTTTTGCTTTTTCCTGTTAATCCTAGCATGATAAAGAAGATTCAAAGAGAGTGAGATGCCAGCTCCTTTCATTCAGTCAGTAGCTTCAAACATTTCTGGTATATGAAAAACATGTTTTTCAATGGCAAAAATCAATGAATATTGTAAATGCACAAACAGTAATATCTCCACATTGCAAGGTGCAATTCTGAAATTTTTTGCTTTTTCCTGCTAATCCTAGCATGATAAAGAAGATTCAAAGAGAGTGAGATGCCAGCTCCTTTCATTCAGTCAGTAGCTTCAAACATTTCTGGTATATGAAAAACATGTTTTTCAATGGCAAAAATCAATGAATATTGTAAATGCACAAACAGTAATATCTCCACATTGCAAGGTGCAATTCTGAAATTTTTTGCTTTTTCCTGCTAATCCTAGCATGATAAAGAAGATTCAAAGAGAGTGAGATTCCAGCTCCTTTCATTCAGTCAGTAGCTTCAAACATTTCTGGACGTTTTTCAATGGCAAAAATCAATGAATATTGTAAATGCACAAACAGTAATATCTCCACATTGCAAGGTGCAATTCTGAAATTTTTTGCTTTTTCCTGTTAATCCTAGCATGATAAAGAAGATTCAAAGAGAGTGAGATGCCAGCTCCTTTCATTCAGTCAGTAGCTTCACACATTTCTGGTATATGAAAAACATGTTTTTCAATGGCAAAAATCAATGAATATTGTAAATGCACAAACAGTAATATCTCCACATTGCAAGGTGCAATTCTGAAATTTTTTGCTTTTTCCTGCTAATCCTAGCATGATAAAGAAGATTCAAAGAGAGTGAGATGCCAGCTCCTTTCATTCAGTCAGTAGCTTCAAACATTTCTGGTATATGAAAAACGTTTTTCAATGGCAAAAATCAATGAATATTGTAAATGCACAAACAGTAATATCTCCACATTGCAAGGTGCAATTCTGAAATTTTTTGCTTTTTCCTGCTAATCCTAGCATGATAAAGAAGATTCAGAGTGAGATGCCAGCTCCTTTCATTCAGTCAGTAGCTTCAAACATTTCTGGACGTTTTTCAATGGCAAAAATCAATGAATATTGTAAATGCACAAACAGTAATATCTCCACATTGCAAGGTGCAATTCTGAAATTTTTTGCTTTTTCCTGTTAATCCTAGCATGATAAAGAAGATTCAAAGAGAGTGAGATGCCAGCTCCTTTCATTCAGTCAGTAGCTTCAAACATTTCTGGTATATGAAAAACATGTTTTTCAATGGCAAAAATCAATGAATATTGTAAATGCACAAACAGTAATATCTCCACATTGCAAGGTGCAATTCTGAAATTTTTTGCTTTTTCCTGCTAATCCTAGCATGATAAAGAAGATTCAAAGAGAGTGAGATGCCAGCTCCTTTCATTCAGTCAGTAGCTTCAAACATTTCTGGTATATGAAAAACGTTTTTCAATGGCAAAAATCAATGAATATTGTAAATGCACAAACAGTAATATCTCCACATTGCAAGGTGCAATTCTGAAATTTTTTGCTTTTTCCTGCTAATCCTAGCATGATAAAGAAGATTCAGAGTGAGATGCCAGCTCCTTTCATTCAGTCAGTAGCTTCAAATATTTCTGGACGTTTTTCAATGGCAAAAATCAATGAATATTGTAAATGCACAAACAGTAATATCTCCACATTGCAAGGTGCAATTCTGAAATTTTTTGCTTTTTCCTGTTAATCCTAGCATGATAAAGAAGATTCAAAGAGAGTGAGATGCCAGCTCCTTTCATTCAGTCAGTAGCTTCAAACATTTCTGGTATATGAAAAACATGTTTTTCAATGGCAAAAATCAATGAATATTGTAAATGCACAAACAGTAATATCTCCACATTGCAAGGTGCAATTCTGAAATTTTTTGCTTTTTCCTGCTAATCCTAGCATGATAAAGAAGATTCAAAGAGAGTGAGATGCCAGCTCCTTTCATTCAGTCAGTAGCTTCAAACATTTCTGGACATTTTTCAATGGCAAAAATCAATGAATATTGTAAATGCACAAACAGTAATATCTCCACATTGCAAGGTGCAATTCTGAAATTTTTTGCTTTTTCCTGTTAATCCTAGCATGATAAAGAAGATTCAAAGAGAGTGAGATGCCAGCTCCTTTCATTCAGTCAGTAGCTTCAAACATTTCTGGTATATGAAAAACATGTTTTTCAATGGCAAAAATCAATGAATATTGTAAATGCACAAACAGTAATATCTCCACATTGCAAGGTGCAATTCTGAAATTTTTTGCTTTTTCCTGCTAATCCTAGCATGATAAAGAAGATTCAAAGAGAGTGAGATGCCAGCTCCTTTCATTCAGTCAGTAGCTTCAAACATTTCTGGACGTTTTTCAATGGCAAAAATCAATGAATATTGTAAATGCACAAACAGTAATATCTCCACATTGCAAGGTGCAATTCTGAAATTTTTTGCTTTTTCCTGCTAATCCTAGCATGATAAAGAAGATTCAAAGAGAGTGAGATGCCAGCTCCTTTCATTCAGTCAGTAGCTTCAAACATTTCTGGACGTTTTTCAATGGCAAAAATCAATGAATATTGTAAATGCACAAACAGTAATATCTCCACATTGCAAGGTGCAATTCTGAAATTTTTTGCTTTTTCCTGCTAATCCTAGCATGATAAAGAAGATTCAAAGAGAGTGAGATGCCAGCTCCTTTCATTCAGTCAGTAGCTTCAAACATTTCTGGTATATGAAAAACATGTTTTTCAATGGCAAAAATCAATGAATATTGTAAATGCACAAACAGTAATATCTCCACATTGCAAGGTGCAATTCTGAAATTTTTTGCTTTTTCCTGCTAATCCTAGCATGATAAAGAAGATTCAAAGAGAGTGAGATGCCAGCTCCTTTCATTCAGTCAGTAGCTTCAAACATTTCTGGACGTTTTTCAATGGCAAAAATCAATGAATATTGTAAATGCACAAACAGTAATATCTCCACATTGCAAGGTGCAATTCTGAAATTTTTTGCTTTTTCCTGCTAATCCTAGCATGATAAAGAAGATTCAAAGAGAGTGAGATGCCAGCTCCTTTCATTCAGTCAGTAGCTTCAAACATTTCTGGTATATGAAAAACGTTTTTCAATGGCAAAAATCAATGAATATTGTAAATGCACAAACAGTAATATCTCCACATTGCAAGGTGCAATTCTGAAATTTTTTGCTTTTTCCTGCTAATCCTAGCATGATAAAGAAGATTCAGAGTGAGATGCCAGCTCCTTTCATTCAGTCAGTAGCTTCAAATATTTCTGGACGTTTTTCAATGGCAAAAATCAATGAATATTGTAAATGCACAAACAGTAATATCTCCACATTGCAAGGTGCAATTCTGAAATTTTTTGCTTTTTCCTGTTAATCCTAGCATGATAAAGAAGATTCAAAGAGAGTGAGATGCCAGCTCCTTTCATTCAGTCAGTAGCTTCAAACATTTCTGGTATATGAAAAACATGTTTTTCAATGGCAAAAATCAATGAATATTGTAAATGCACAAACAGTAATATCTCCACATTGCAAGGTGCAATTCTGAAATTTTTTGCTTTTTCCTGCTAATCCTAGCATGATAAAGAAGATTCAAAGAGAGTGAGATGCCAGCTCCTTTCATTCAGTCAGTAGCTTCAAACATTTCTGGACATTTTTCAATGGCAAAAATCAATGAATATTGTAAATGCACAAACAGTAATATCTCCACATTGCAAGGTGCAATTCTGAAATTTTTTGCTTTTTCCTGTTAATCCTAGCATGATAAAGAAGATTCAAAGAGAGTGAGATGCCAGCTCCTTTCATTCAGTCAGTAGCTTCAAACATTTCTGGTATATGAAAAACATGTTTTTCAATGGCAAAAATCAATGAATATTGTAAATGCACAAACAGTAATATCTCCACATTGCAAGGTGCAATTCTGAAATTTTTTGCTTTTTCCTGCTAATCCTAGCATGATAAAGAAGATTCAAAGAGAGTGAGATGCCAGCTCCTTTCATTCAGTCAGTAGCTTCAAACATTTCTGGACATTTTTCAATGGCAAAAATCAATGAATATTGTAAATGCACAAACAGTAATATCTCCACATTGCAAGGTGCAATTCTGAAATTTTTTGCTTTTTCCTGTTAATCCTAGCATGATAAAGAAGATTCAAAGAGAGTGAGATGCCAGCTCCTTTCATTCAGTCAGTAGCTTCAAACATTTCTGGTATATGAAAAACATGTTTTTCAATGGCAAAAATCAATGAATATTGTAAATGCACAAACAGTAATATCTCCACATTGCAAGGTGCAATTCTGAAATTTTTTGCTTTTTCCTGCTAATCCTAGCATGATAAAGAAGATTCAAAGAGAGTGAGATGCCAGCTCCTTTCATTCAGTCAGTAGCTTCAAACATTTCTGGATGTTTTTCAATGGCAAAAATCAATGAATATTGTAAATGCACAAACAGTAATATCTCCACATTGCAAGGTGCAATTCTGAAATTTTTTGCTTTTTCCTGCTAATCCTAGCATGATAAAGAATATTCAAAGAGAGTGAGATGCCAGCTCCTTTCATTCAGTCAGTAGCTTCAAACATTTCTGGACGTTTTTCAATGGCAAAAATCAATGAATATTGTAAATGCACAAACAGTAATATCTCCACATTGCAAGGTGCAATTCTGAAATTTTTTGCTTTTTCCTGCTAATCCTAGCATGATAAAGAAGATTCAAAGAGAGTGAGATGCCAGCTCCTTTCATTCAGTCAGTAGCTTCAAACATTTCTGGTATATGAAAAACATGTTTTTCAATGGCAAAAATCAATGAATATTGTAAATGCACAAACAGTAATATCTCCACATTGCAAGGTGCAATTCTGAAATTTTTTGCTTTTTCCTGCTAATCCTAGCATGATAAAGAAGATTCAAAGAGAGTGAGATGCCAGCTCCTTTCATTCAGTCAGTAGCTTCAAACATTTCTGGACGTTTTTCAATGGCAAAAATCAATGAATATTGTAAATGCACAAACAGTAATATCTCCACATTGCAAGGTGCAATTCTGAAATTTTTTGCTTTTTCCTGCTAATCCTAGCATGATAAAGAAGATTCAAAGAGAGTGAGATGCCAGCTCCTTTCATTCAGTCAGTAGCTTCAAACATTTCTGGTATATGAAAAACGTTTTTCAATGGCAAAAATCAATGAATATTGTAAATGCACAAACAGTAATATCTCCACATTGCAAGGTGCAATTCTGAAATTTTTTGCTTTTTCCTGCTAATCCTAGCATGATAAAGAAGATTCAGAGTGAGATGCCAGCTCCTTTCATTCAGTCAGTAGCTTCAAATATTTCTGGACGTTTTTCAATGGCAAAAATCAATGAATATTGTAAATGCACAAACAGTAATATCTCCACATTGCAAGGTGCAATTCTGAAATTTTTTGCTTTTTCCTGTTAATCCTAGCATGATAAAGAAGATTCAAAGAGAGTGAGATGCCAGCTCCTTTCATTCAGTCAGTAGCTTCAAACATTTCTGGTATATGAAAAACATGTTTTTCAATGGCAAAAATCAATGAATATTGTAAATGCACAAACAGTAATATCTCCACATTGCAAGGTGCAATTCTGAAATTTTTTGCTTTTTCCTGCTAATCCTAGCATGATAAAGAAGATTCAAAGAGAGTGAGATGCCAGCTCCTTTCATTCAGTCAGTAGCTTCAAACATTTCTGGACATTTTTCAATGGCAAAAATCAATGAATATTGTAAATGCACAAACAGTAATATCTCCACATTGCAAGGTGCAATTCTGAAATTTTTTGCTTTTTCCTGTTAATCCTAGCATGATAAAGAAGATTCAAAGAGAGTGAGATGCCAGCTCCTTTCATTCAGTCAGTAGCTTCAAACATTTCTGGTATATGAAAAACATGTTTTTCAATGGCAAAAATCAATGAATATTGTAAATGCACAAACAGTAATATCTCCACATTGCAAGGTGCAATTCTGAAATTTTTTGCTTTTTCCTGCTAATTCTAGCATGATAAAGAAGATTCAAAGAGAGTGAGATGCCAGCTCCTTTCATTCAGTCAGTAGCTTCAAACATTTCTGGACGTTTTTCAATGGCAAAAATCAATGAATATTGTAAATGCACAAACAGTAATATCTCCACATTGCAAGGTGCAATTCTGAAATTTTTTGCTTTTTCCTGTTAATCCTAGCATGATAAAGAAGATTCAAAGAGAGTGAGATGCCAGCTCCTTTCATTCAGTCAGTAGCTTCAAACATTTCTGGTATATGAAAAACATGTTTTTCAATGGCAAAAATCAATGAATATTGTAAATGCACAAACAGTAATATCTCCACATTGCAAGGAGCAATTCGGAAATTTTTTGCTTTTTCCTGCTAATCCTAGCATGATAAAGAAGATTCAAAGAGAGTGAGATGCCAGCTCCTTTCATTCAGTCAGTAGCTTCAAACATTTCTGGTATATGAATAACATGATGTTTTTCAATGGCAAAAATCAATGAATATTGTAAATGCACAAACAGTAATATCTCCACATTGCAAGGTGCAATTCTGAAATTTTTTGCTTTTTCCTGCTAATCCTAGCATGATAAAGAAGATTCAAAGAGAGTGAGATGCCAGCTCCTTTCATTCAGTCAGTAGCTTCAAACATTTCTGGTATATGAAAAACATGTTTTTCAATGGCAAAAATCAATGAATATTGTAAATGCACAAACAGTAATATCTCCACATTGCAAGGTGCAATTCTGAAATTTTTTGCTTTTTCCTGCTAATCCTAGCATGATAAAGAAGATTCAAAGAGAGTGAGATGCCAGCTCCTTTCATTCAGTCAGTAGCTTCAAACATTTCTGGACGTTTTTCAATGGCAAAAATCAATGAATATTGTAAATGCACAAACAGTAATATCTCCACATTGCAAGGTGCAATTCTGAAATTTTTTGCTTTTTCCTGTTAATCCTAGCATGATAAAGAAGATTCAAAGAGAGTGAGATGCCAGCTCCTTTCATTCAGTCAGTAGCTTCAAACATTTCTGGTATATGAAAAACATGTTTTTCAATGGCAAAAATCAATGAATATTGTAAATGCACAAACAGTAATATCTCCACATTGCAAGGAGCAATTCGGAAATTTTTTGCTTTTTCCTGCTAATCCTAGCATGATAAAGAAGATTCAAAGAGAGTGAGATGCCAGCTCCTTTCATTCAGTCAGTAGCTTCAAACATTTCTGGTATATGAATAACATGATGTTTTTCAATGGCAAAAATCAATGAATATTGTAAATGCACAAACAGTAATATCTCCACATTGCAAGGTGCAATTCTGAAATTTTTTGCTTTTTCCTGCTAATCCTAGCATGATAAAGAAGATTCAAAGAGAGTGAGATGCCAGCTCCTTTCATTCAGTCAGTAGCTTCAAACATTTCTGGTATATGAAAAACATGTTTTTCAATTGCAAAAATCAATGAATATTGTAAATGCACAAACAGTAATATCTCCACATTGCAAGGTGCAATTCTGAAATTTTTTGCTTTTTCCTGCTAATCCTAACATGATAAAGAAGATTCAAAGAGAGTGAGATGCCAGCTCCTTTCATTCAGTCAGTAGCTTCAAACATTTCTGGACGTTTTTCAATGGCAAAAATCAATGAATATTGTAAATGCACAAACAGTAATATCTCCACATTGCAAGGTGCAATTCTGAAATTTTTTGCTTTTTCCTGTTAATCCTAGCATGATAAAGAAGATTCAAAGAGAGTGAGATGCCAGCTCCTTTCATTCAGTCAGTAGCTTCAAACATTTCTGGTATATGAAAAACATGTTTTTCAATGGCAAAAATCAATGAATATTGTAAATGCACAAACAGTAATATCTCCACATTGCAAGGAGCAATTCGGAAATTTTTTGCTTTTTCCTGCTAATCCTAGCATGATAAAGAAGATTCAAAGAGAGTGAGATGCCAGCTCCTTTCATTCAGTCAGTAGCTTCAAACATTTCTGGTATATGAATAACATGATGTTTTTCAATGGCAAAAATCAATGAATATTGTAAATGCACAAACAGTAATATCTCCACATTGCAAGGTGCAATTCTGAAATTTTTTGCTTTTTCCTGCTAATCCTAGCATGATAAAGAAGATTCAAAGAGAGTGAGATGCCAGCTCCTTTCATTCAGTCAGTAGCTTCAAACATTTCTGGTATATGAAAAACATGTTTTTCAATGGCAAAAATCAATGAATATTGTAAATGCACAAACAGTAATATCTCCACATTGCAAGGTGCAATTCTGAAATTTTTTGCTTTTTCCTGCTAATCCTAGCATGATAAAGAAGATTCAAAGAGAGTGAGATGCCAGCTCCTTTCATTCAGTCAGTAGCTTCAAACATTTCTGGACGTTTTTCAATGGCAAAAATCAATGAATATTGTAAATGCACAAACAGTAATATCTCCACATTGCAAGGTGCAATTCTGAAATTTTTTGCTTTTTCCTGTTAATCCTAGCATGATAAAGAAGATTCAAAGAGAGTGAGATGCCAGCTCCTTTCATTCAGTCAGTAGCTTCAAACATTTCTGGTATATGAAAAACATGTTTTTCAATGGCAAAAATCAATGAATATTGTAAATGCACAAACAGTAATATCTCCACATTGCAAGGAGCAATTCGGAAATTTTTTGCTTTTTCCTGCTAATCCTAGCATGATAAAGAAGATTCAAAGAGAGTGAGATGCCAGCTCCTTTCATTCAGTCAGTAGCTTCAAACATTTCTGGTATATGAATAACATGATGTTTTTCAATGGCAAAAATCAATGAATATTGTAAATGCACAAACAGTAATATCTCCACATTGCAAGGTGCAATTCTGAAATTTTTTGCTTTTTCCTGCTAATCCTAGCATGATAAAGAAGATTCAAAGAGAGTGAGATGCCAGCTCCTTTCATTCAGTCAGTAGCTTCAAACATTTCTGGTATATGAAAAACATGTTTTTCAATGGCAAAAATCAATGAATATTGTAAATGCACAAACAGTAATATCTCCACATTGCAAGGTGCAATTCTGAAATTTTTTGCTTTTTCCTGCTAATCCTAACATGATAAAGAAGATTCAAAGAGAGTGAGATGCCAGCTCCTTTCATTCAGTCAGTAGCTTCAAACATTTCTGGACGTTTTTCAATGGCAAAAATCAATGAATATTGTAAATGCACAAACAGTAATATCTCCACATTGCAAGGTGCAATTCTGAAATTTTTTGCTTTTTCCTGTTAATCCTAGCATGATAAAGAAGATTCAAAGAGAGTGAGATGCCAGCTCCTTTCATTCAGTCAGTAGCTTCAAACATTTCTGGTATATGAAAAACATGTTTTTCAATGGCAAAAATCAATGAATATTGTAAATGCACAAACAGTAATATCTCCACATTGCAAGGTGCAATTCTGAAATTTTTTGCTTTTTCCTGCTAATCCTAGCATGATAAAGAAGATTCAAAGAGAGTGAGATGCCAGCTCCTTTCATTCAGTCAATAGCTTCAAACATTTCTGGTATATGAAAAACATGTTTTTCAATGGCAAAAATCAATGAATATTGTAAATGCACAAACAGTAATATCTCCACATTGCAAGGTGCAATTCTGAAATTTTTTGCTTTTTCCTGCTAATCCTAGCATGATAAAGAAGATTCAAAGAGAGTGAGATGCCAGCTCCTTTCATTCAGTCAGTAGCTTCAAACATTTCTGGACGTTTTTCAATGGCAAAAATCAATGAATATTGTAAATGCACAAACAGTAATATCTCCACATTGCAAGGTGCAATTCTGAAATTTTTTGCTTTTTCCTGTTAATCCTAGCATGATAAAGAAGATTCAAAGAGAGTGAGATGCCAGCTCCTTTCATTCAGTCAGTAGCTTCAAACATTTCTGGTATATGAAAAACATGTTTTTCAATGGCAAAAATCAATGAATATTGTAAATGCACAAACAGTAATATCTCCACATTGCAAGGTGCAATTCTGAAATTTTTTGCTTTTTCCTGCTAATCCTAGCATGATAAAGAAGATTCAAAGAGAGTGAGATGCCAGCTCCTTTCATTCAGTCAGTAGCTTCAAACATTTCTGGACGTTTTTCAATGGCAAAAATCAATGAATATTGTAAATGCACAAACTGTAATATCTCCACATTGCAAGGTGCAATTCTGAAATTTTTTGCTTTTTCCTGTTAATCCTAGCATGATAAAGAAGATTCAAAGAGAGTGAGATGCCAGCTCCTTTCATTCAGTCAGTAGCTTCAAACATTTCTGGTATATGAAAAACATGTTTTTCAATGGCAAAAATCAATGAATATTGTAAATGCACAAACAGTAATATCTCCACATTGCAAGGTGCAATTCTGAAATTTTTTGCTTTTTCCTGCTAATCCTAGCATGATAAAGAAGATTCAAAGAGAGTGAGATGCCAGCTCCTTTCATTCAGTCAGTAGCTTCAAACATTTCTGGTATATGAAAAACGTTTTTCAATGGCAAAAATCAATGAATATTGTAAATGCACAAACAGTAATATCTCCACATTGCAAGGTGCAATTCTGAAATTTTTTGCTTTTTCCTGCTAATCCTAGCATGATAAAGAAGATTCAGAGTGAGATGCCAGCTCCTTTCATTCAGTCAGTAGCTTCAAACATTTCTGGACGTTTTTCAATGGCAAAAATCAATGAATATTGTAAATGCACAAACAGTAATATCTCCACATTGCAAGGTGCAATTCTGAAATTTTTTGCTTTTTCCTGTTAATCCTAGCATGATAAAGAAGATTCAAAGAGAGTGAGATGCCAGCTCCTTTCATTCAGTCAGTAGCTTCAAACATTTCTGGTATATGAAAAACATGTTTTTCAATGGCAAAAATCAATGAATATTGTAAATGCACAAACAGTAATATCTCCACATTGCAAGGTGCAATTCTGAAATTTTTTGCTTTTTCCTGCTAATCCTAGCATGATAAAGAAGATTCAAAGAGAGTGAGATGCCAGCTCCTTTCATTCAGTCAGTAGCTTCAAACATTTCTGGTATATGAAAAACGTTTTTCAATGGCAAAAATCAATGAATATTGTAAATGCACAAACAGTAATATCTCCACATTGCAAGGTGCAATTCTGAAATTTTTTGCTTTTTCCTGCTAATCCTAGCATGATAAAGAAGATTCAGAGTGAGATGCCAGCTCCTTTCATTCAGTTAGTAGCTTCAAATATTTCTGGACGTTTTTCAATGGCAAAAATCAATGAATATTGTAAATGCACAAACAGTAATATCTCCACATTGCAAGGTGCAATTCTGAAATTTTTTGCTTTTTCCTGTTAATCCTAGCATGATAAAGAAGATTCAAAGAGAGTGAGATGCCAGCTCCTTTCATTCAGTCAGTAGCTTCAAACATTTCTGGTATATGAAAAACATGTTTTTCAATGGCAAAAATCAATGAATATTGTAAATGCACAAACAGTAATATCTCCACATTGCAAGGTGCAATTCTGAAATTTTTTGCTTTTTCCTGCTAATCCTAGCATGATAAAGAAGATTCAAAGAGAGTGAGATGCCAGCTCCTTTCATTCAGTCAGTAGCTTCAAACATTTCTGGACATTTTTCAATGGCAAAAATCAATGAATATTGTAAATGCACAAACAGTAATATCTCCACATTGCAAGGTGCAATTCTGAAATTTTTTGCTTTTTCCTGTTAATCCTAGCATGATAAAGAAGATTCAAAGAGAGTGAGATGCCAGCTCCTTTCATTCAGTCAGTAGCTTCATACATTTCTGGTATATGAAAAACATGTTTTTCAATGGCAAAAATCAATGAATATTGTAAATGCACAAACAGTAATATCTCCACATTGCAAGGTGCAATTCTGAAATTTTTTGCTTTTTCCTGCTAATCCTAGCATGATAAAGAAGATTCAAAGAGAGTGAGATGCCAGCTCCTTTCATTCAGTCAGTAGCTTCAAACATTTCTGGACGTTTTTCAATGGCAAAAATCAATGAATATTGTAAATGCACAAACAGTAATATCTCCACATTGCAAGGTGCAATTCTGAAATTTTTTGCTTTTTCCTGTTAATCCTAGCATGATAAAGAAGATTCAAAGAGAGTGAGATGCCAGCTCCTTTCATTCAGTCAGTAGCTTCAAACATTTCTGGTATATGAAAAACATGTTTTTCAATGGCAAAAATCAATGAATATTGTAAATGCACAAACAGTAATATCTCCACATTGCAAGGAGCAATTCGGAAATTTTTTGCTTTTTCCTGCTAATCCTAGCATGATAAAGAAGATTCAAAGAGAGTGAGATGCCAGCTCCTTTCATTCAGTCAGTAGCTTCAAACATTTCTGGTATATGAATAACATGATGTTTTTCAATGGCAAAAATCAATGAATATTGTAAATGCACAAACAGTAATATCTCCACATTGCAAGGTGCAATTCTGAAATTTTTTGCTTTTTCCTGCTAATCCTAGCATGATAAAGAAGATTCAAAGAGAGTGAGATGCCAGCTCCTTTCATTCAGTCAGTAGCTTCAAACATTTCTGGTATATGAAAAACATGTTTTTCAATGGCAAAAATCAATGAATATTGTAAATGCACAAACAGTAATATCTCCACATTGCAAGGTGCAATTCTGAAATTTTTTGCTTTTTCCTGCTAATCCTAGCATGATAAAGTAGATTCAAAGAGAGTGAGATGCCAGCTCCTTTCATTCAGTCAGTAGCTTCAAACATTTCTGGACGTTTTTCAATGGCAAAAATCAATGAATATTGTAAATGCACAGACAGTAATATCTCCACATTGCAAGGTGCAATTCTGAAATTTTTTACTTTTTCCTGTTAATCCTAGCATGATAAAGAAGATTCAAAGAGAGTGAGATGCCAGCTCCTTTCATTCAGTCAGTAGCTTCAAACATTTCTGGTATATGAAAAACATGTTTTTCAATGGCAAAAATCAATGAATATTGTAAATGCACAAACAGTAATATCTCCACATTGCAAGGTGCAATTCTGAAATTTTTTGCTTTTTCCTGCTAATCCTAGCATGATAAAGAAGATTCAAAGAGAGTGAGATGCCAGCTCCTTTCATTCAGTCAGTAGCTTCAAACATTTCTGGTATATGAAAAACGTTTTTCAATGGCAAAAATCAATGAATATTGTAAATGCACAAACAGTAATATCTCCACATTGCAAGGTGCAATTCTGAAATTTTTTGCTTTTTCCTGCTAATCCTAGCATGATAAAGAAGATTCAGAGTGAGATGCCAGCTCCTTTCATTCAGTTAGTAGCTTCAAATATTTCTGGACGTTTTTCAATGGCAAAAATCAATGAATATTGTAAATGCACAAACAGTAATATCTCCACATTGCAAGGTGCAATTCTGAAATTTTTTGCTTTTTCCTGCTAATCCTAGCATGATAAAGAAGATTCAAAGAGAGTGAGATGCCAGCTCCTTTCATTCAGTCAGTAGCTTCAAACATTTCTGGTATATGAAAAACATGTTTTTCAATGGCAAAAATCAATGAATATTGTAAATGCACAAACAGTAATATCTCCACATTGCAAGGTGCAATTCTGAAATTTTTTGCTTTTTCCTGCTAATCCTAGCATGATAAAGAAGATTCAAAGAGAGTGAGATGCCAGCTCCTTTCATTCAGTCAGTAGCTTCAAACATTTCTGGACATTTTTCAATGGCAAAAATCAATGAATATTGTAAATGCACAAACAGTAATATCTCCACATTGCAAGGTGCAATTCTGAAATTTTTTGCTTTTTCCTGTTAATCCTAGCATGATAAAGAAGATTCAAAGAGAGTGAGATGCCAGCTCCTTTCATTCAGTCAGTAGCTTCATACATTTCTGGTATATGAAAAACATGTTTTTCAATGGCAAAAATCAATGAATATTGTAAATGCACAAACAGTAATATCTCCACATTGCAAGGTGCAATTCTGAAATTTTTTGCTTTTTCCTGCTAATCCTAGCATGATAAAGAAGATTCAAAGAGAGTGAGATGCCAGCTCCTTTCATTCAGTCAGTAGCTTCAAACATTTCTGGACGTTTTTCAATGGCAAAAATCAATGAATATTGTAAATGCACAAACAGTAATATCTCCACATTGCAAGGTGCAATTCTGAAATTTTTTGCTTTTTCCTGTTAATCCTAGCATGATAAAGAAGATTCAAAGAGAGTGAGATGCCAGCTCCTTTCATTCAGTCAGTAGCTTCAAACATTTCTGGTATATGAAAAACATGTTTTTCAATGGCAAAAATCAATGAATATTGTAAATGCACAAACAGTAATATCTCCACATTGCAAGGAGCAATTCGGAAATTTTTTGCTTTTTCCTGCTAATCCTAGCATGATAAAGAAGATTCAAAGCGAGTGAGATGCCAGCTCCTTTCATTCAGTCAGTAGCTTCAAACATTTCTGGTATATGAATAACATGATGTTTTTCAATGGCAAAAATCAATGAATATTGTAAATGCACAAACAGTAATATCTCCACATTGCAAGGTGCAATTCTGAAATTTTTTGCTTTTTCCTGCTAATCCTAGCATGATAAAGAAGATTCAAAGAGAGTGAGATGCCAGCTCCTTTCATTCAGTCAGTAGCTTCAAACATTTCTGGTATATGAAAAACATGTTTTTCAATGGCAAAAATCAATGAATATTGTAAATGCACAAACAGTAATATCTCCACATTGCAAGGTGCAATTCTGAAATTTTTTGCTTTTTCCTGCTAATCCTAGCATGATAAAGTAGATTCAAAGAGAGTGAGATGCCAGCTCCTTTCATTCAGTCAGTAGCTTCAAACATTTCTGGACGTTTTTCAATGGCAAAAATCAATGAATATTGTAAATGCACAGACAGTAATATCTCCACATTGCAAGGTGCAATTCTGAAATTTTTTACTTTTTCCTGTTAATCCTAGCATGATAAAGAAGATTCAAAGAGAGTGAGATGCCAGCTCCTTTCATTCAGTCAGTAGCTTCAAACATTTCTGGTATATGAAAAACATGTTTTTCAATGGCAAAAATCAATGAATATTGTAAATGCACAAACAGTAATATCTCCACATTGCAAGGTGCAATTCTGAAATTTTTTGCTTTTTCCTGCTAATCCTAGCATGATAAAGAAGATTCAAAGAGAGTGAGATGCCAGCTCCTTTCATTCAGTCAGTAGCTTCAAACATTTCTGGTATATGAAAAACATGTTTTTCAATGGCAAAAATCAATGAATATTGTAAATGCACAAACAGTAATATCTCCACATTGCAAGGTGCAATTCTGAAATTTTTTGCTTTTTCCTGCTAATCCTAGCATGATAAAGAAGATTCAAAGAGAGTGAGATGCCAGCTCCTTTCATTCAGTCAGTAGCTTCAAACATTTCTGGACGTTTTTCAATGGCAAAAATCAATGAATATTGTAAATGCACAAATAGTCATATCTCCACATTGCAAGGTGCAATTCTGAAATTTTTTGCTTTTTCCTGTTAATCCTAGCATGATAAAGAAGATTCAAAGAGAGTGAGATGCCAGCTCCTTTCATTCAGTCAGTAGCTTCAAACATTTCTGGTATATGAAAAACATGTTTTTCAATGGCAAAAATCAATGAATATTGTAAATGCACAAACAGTAATATCTCCACATTGCAAGGTGCAATTCTGAAATTTTTTGCTTTTTCCTGCTAATCCTAGCATGATAAAGAAGTTTCAAAGAGAGTGAGATGCCAGCTCCTTTCATTCAGTCAGTAGCTTCAAACATTTCTGGACGTTTTTCAATGGCAAAAATCAATGAATATTGTAAATGCACAAACAGTAATATCTCCACATTGCAAGGTGCAATTCTGAAATTTTTTGCTTTTTCCTGTTAATCCTAGCATGATAAAGAAGATTCAAAGAGAGTGAGATGCCAGCTCCTTTCATTCAGTCAGTAGCTTCAAACATTTCTGGTATATGAAAAACATGTTTTTCAATGGCAAAAATCAATGAATATTGTAAATGCACAAACAGTAATATCTCCACATTGCAAGGTGCAATTCTGAAATTTTTTGCTTTTTCCTGCTAATCCTAGCATGATAAAGAAGATTCAAAGAGAGTGAGATGCCAGCTCCTTTCATTCAGTCAGTAGCTTCAAACATTTCTGGTATATGAAAAACATGTTTTTCAATGGCAAAAATCAATGAATATTGTAAATGCACAAACAGTAATATCTCCACATTGCAAGGTGCAATTCTGAAATTTTTTGCTTTTTCCTGCTAATCCTAGCATGATAAAGAAGATTCAAAGAGAGTGAGATGCCAGCTCCTTTCATTCAGTCAGTAGCTTCAAACATTTCTGGTATATGAATAACATGATGTTTTTCAATGGCAAAAATCAATGAATATTGTAAATGCACAAACAGTAATATCTCCACATTGCAAGGTGCAATTCTGAAATTTTTTGCTTTTTCCTGCTAATCCTAGCATGATAAAGAAGATTCAAACAGAGTGAGATGCCAGCTCCTTTCATTCAGTCAGTAGCTTCAAACATTTCTGGACGTTTTTCAATGGCAAAAATCAATGAATATTGTAAATGCACAAACAGTAATATCTCCACATTGCAAGGTGCAATTCTGAAATTTTTTGCTTTTTCCTGTTAAACCTAGCATGATAAAGAAGATTTAAAGAGAGTGAGATGCCAGCTCCTTTCATTCAGTCAGTAGCTTCAAACATTTCTGGTATATGAAAAACATGTTTTTCAATGGCAAAAATCAATGAATATTGTAAATGCACAAACAGTAATATCTCCACATTGCAAGGTGCAATTCTGAAATTTTTTGCTTTTTCCTGCTAATCCTAGCATGATAAAGAAGATTCAAAGAGAGTGAGATGCCAGCTCCTTTCATTCAGTCAGTAGCTTCAAACATTTCTGGTATATGAAAAACATGTTTTTCAATGGCAAAAATCAATGAATATTGTAAATGCACAAACAGTAATATCTCCACATTGCAAGGTGCAATTCTGAAATTTTTTGCTTTTTCCTGCTAATCCTAGCATGATAAAGAAGATTCAAAGAGAGTGAGATGCCAGCTCCTTTCATTCAGTCAGTAGCTTCAAACATTTCTGGTAAATGAAAAACATGTTTTTCAATGGCAAAAATCAATGAATATTGTAAATGCACAAACAGTAATATCTCCACATTGCAAGGTGCAATTCTGAAATTTTTTGCTTTTTCCTGCTAATCCTAGCATGATAAAGAAGATTCAAAGAGAGTGAGATGCCAGCTCCTTTCATTCAGTCAGTAGCTTCAAACATTTCTGGTATATGAAAAACATGTTTTTCAATGGCAAAAATCAATGAATATTGTAAATGCACAAACAGTAATATCTCCACATTGCAAGGTGCAATTCTGAAATTTTTTGCTTTTTCCTGCTAATCCTAGCATGATAAAGAAGATTCAAAGAGAGTGAGATGCCAGCTCCTTTCATTCAGTCAGTAGCTTCAAACATTTCTGGTAAATGAAAAACATGTTTTTCAATGGCAAAAATCAATGAATATTGTAAATGCACAAACAGTAATATCTCCACATTGCAAGGTGCAATTCTGAAATTTTTTGCTTTTTCCTGCTAATCCTAGCATGATAAAGAAGATTCAAAGAGAGTGAGATGCCAGCTCCTTTCATTCAGTCAGTAGCTTCAAACATTTCTGGTATATGAAAAACATGTTTTTCAATGGCAAAAATCAATGAATATTGTAAATGCACAAACAGTAATATCTCCACATTGCAAGGTGCAATTCTGAAATTTTTTGCTTTTTCCTGCTAATCCTAGCATGATAAAGAAGATTCAAAGAGAGTGAGATGCCAGCTCCTTTCATTCAGTCAGTAGCTTCAAACATTTCTGGACATTTTTCAATGGCAAAAATCAATGAATATTGTAAATGCACAAACAGTAGTGTTGAGCATTCCGATACTGAAATATCGGGTATCGGCCGATATTCACTGTATCGGAATTCCGATACTTAATTCCGATACTTTTATAATATCGAATACCGGAATCGGAAGTTCCCATAATGCCTGCGCTCTGCAGTGTCTCTGAAGGATGACAAGCAGGATGGCAGAGCTCAGCTGCGATCCAGCTTGTCATCAGAATGCCATCCCAGCGTGGGAGAATTCTCCTGATTGTTTAAAAGCCGGCGCGCGGTAAAAAGCCGCCGGCTTTTAAACAATCACGCAGCCCCATACTGCTTCCCCGCAGCCTCCCACCCCGATCCTCCGCTCCCCTCGCCACCTCCCATCCCGATCGTAAATTAGGACCGGGCGGGGAGCACAGCACCAAGGAGCGAAGGACCCGGGCGGGGAAGCCGGCAGTGAAAAGACTTCACCGCCGGCTTTCCCGTTCTGTGCTGCGCTTTCCCGCCGGTTATTTCAAATGAACAGCTGAGGTATCAGGTGATGCCGATCAGCTGTTCATTTGAAGTAGCCGCGGTGCCCTCAGAGGGTTCATGTGAGTTCATGCTTGACTGCATGAACTCACATCAACTTTCCCACGGCCGCACAGGTCAGCCTCACCTCCCGGACCCGTCATGATTAGTGTGTGTGCGGGGTGTGTGTGTGCGGGGTGTGTGTGTGCGGGGTGTGTGTGTGCGGGGTGTGTGTGTGCGGGTGTGTGTGTGTGCGGGGTGTGTGTGTGTGCGGGTGTGTGTGCGATGTGTGCGGGGTGTGTGTGCGGGGTGTGTGTGTGTGCGGGTGTGTGTGTGTGCGGGTGTGTGTGCGGGGTGTCTGTGCGGGGTGTGTGTGCGGGGTGTCTGTGCGATGTGTGCGGGTGTGTGTGCGGGCAGACATAGGCCGATGTGACACTACTACTCCCATCGGCCTATGTCTGTCCCCCGTCCACTCCTGCCAGCAGGATCAGCTCGATGGGAGCAGTAGTTCCCATCAGCCTGATCCTGCTATTTAAATTGCCCTACTGTGTCCCCAATAAATGTTAGATACATGTCATTGGTGGCCAGTGGTTACCTAAAAGAAATTAGTTCATACATTACCTGTCCCCGCCGATCGCCACCTAAAATAAAGTAAAAAATAAAAAACTACACCTATACTCACCAAGACACCTAATTCCCCGAAGCCATCGATCTCCTGTAATAAAATATAAAATAATAAACCACAACCTTATCCTTACCCCTCCGTAGCAGTCCACGAATGTCCCACGAAGATCTCCAGTTCAGAGCAGCCACATAGAATGTGACCGCTCTGAACCGCTGCCGCCGCTAGAATGACGGGGCCGTAAGGGTTCACCGGAGTTCAGGCAGCGCTGCTCTGGTTAGCTCCTTTACGGCACTGCTGTATCGTGAGAAATTCCCACGGTACAGCACTGCCGTAAAGGAGGTCTCCGGAGCTGCGCTGCCTGAATGCACTCCGGTGACCTCAGTCAGTGGCTCCCGCTGCCGGGAGCGGACGTGTTCCCGGCAGCGTGAGCTTACAGCAGCCATGCACAGCTGTCACCATCTCCAGATGTGACAGCTGTGCATGGGAGATCAGCGCAGGAACGTGGACAGGTAACTATTTTTTTTTTAGTAAACTAAGAATTAAATAAAATGGTGTTTTATTTCAAATAAATTATTTTTTTCTGGGTGTAGTGTGTTTTTTCTTTTTAACACTTTGTAGGTTAGTAATGGGGGTGTCATATAGACGGCCATCATTACTAACCTGGGCTTCATGGCAGCTGGCGCTGACATGAACCCCACCACTATTACCCCCTGCCACCGCACCAGGGCAGCGTGGAAGAGCGAGGCTAAGTGCCAGAATTGGCGCATCCTATGGATGCGCCATTTCTGGGGCGGCTGACGGCTGGTGTTTCTAGCCTGGGAGGGGGCCAATATTCATGGCACCCTTCCTGAGCTATTAATATCAGCCCCCAGCTGTCTGCCTAGCCTTTGCTAGCTATTAAAATAGAGGGGACCCCACGTCATTTTTTTTTGGGGGGTCCCCCATTTTAATAGCTAGTAAAGGCTAGGTATTCAGCTGGGGGCTGATATTAGTAGCCTGGGAAGCTCCGTGGGTTTTACCCCCTTCCCAGGCTTCAAACATCTGCCCCAGCCGTCTGCTTAACCTCCGCTAGAGACTAAAATTATGGGGGATCCCACGCCATTTTTTTTTTAAATAAATCCTTTATTTTAACACTAAATGACATTTGAGGACTTAATAAAGATGCAGTCCCTAAATTATTATTTATTTTTTAATAAATTTTTCCCAAAACTTTTGACGTGGGCTTCGCCATATTTTTGTATGCCAGCCAGGTACAGCATCCAGCTTCTATGAACGCGCCATTTTCCGGGGCGGCCGCGGACTGCAATTTTCAGCGGGGGGGGAGGGCAAAAAGCTTGGGCCTCCCTGCGCTGCAGATTCCATCCCCCAGCTGCCTAGTTGTACCTGGCTGGACACAAAAATAAGGAGAAGCTCCACGTTTTTTTTTTTTAATTATTTCATGAAATTCATGGAATAATTAAGAAAAAAAGGGCTTCCCTATATTGTTGTGTCCGGCTAGGTACAAATAGGCAGCTGGTGGTTGGGGGCAGCCCATTCCTGCCTGCTGTACCTGGCTGGACACAAATATAGTGTGAAGCCCCACGTCAATTTTTTTTTAATTATTTCAGGAAATTCATGAAATAATTAAAAAAAAATTATGTGGGGCTTCGCCCTATAATTGTGTCCAGCCAGGTACAGCAGGCAGGAACGGGCTGCCCCCAACCACCAGCTGCCTATTTGTACCTAGCCGGACACAACAATATAGGGAAGCCCTTTTTTTCTTAATTATTCCATGAATTTCATGAAATAATTAAAAAAAAAAATGTGTGGCGCTTCGCCCTATTTTTGTGTCCAGCCAGGTACAACTAGGCAGCTGGGGGCTGGAATCTGCAGCGCAGGGAGACCCAAGCTTTCTGGGTCCCACCCGCTGCAAATTGCAGTCCGCAGCCGCCCCGGAAAATGGCGCGTTCATAGAAGCGCCATCTTCTGGCGCTGTACCCAACTCATCCAGGGCCCTGGTGCGGTGGCTCACTGGGTAATAAAGGGGTTAAGGCCAGCTTGGCATTATCAGCTGGCCCTAAGCCCGAAATTCATGGGGTCACGCCAATATTAGACATGACCGCCATGAATTTCTAGTAAAGTATTTAAAAAAAACACAAACACCCAGAAAAAAGTCCTTTAATTGAAATAAAGACACAATTCTTTATTGTTCTAAATTAAACCATACTTACCGCCACACCCATTCCAGCTGAAGCCAACGATCTCCTGCAATAAAAGTAAAATAATAAAGCAACCTCATCCTTACCTTTCCATGGTTCCCAGGACAGCTTCAGCTCTGCTACATCGAGATGACAGGCTGGACCGCAGCAGAACGCTGCCATCCAGCCTGTCATCCCGCGGACACTGAGAAGGGCAGGCATGCTTGCGCTCCTCAGTGTCTTTCTGTGACGTCATCCAGATGAGCCGAGGTCATGTCCAATGAACTCAGCTCACCTCATGCACGTCACTGACAGCGTGGGAAAATTCTCCTGCACTCAGCGCTTCAGCGTGAGAATTCTCCCACGCTGTCAGTGACGTGCATGAGGTGCGCCGAGTTCATGGGACATGACCTCACCTCATGCACGTCACTGACAGCGTGGGAAAATTCTCACGCTGAAGCGCTGAGTGCAGGAGAATTCTCCCACGCTGTCAGTGACGTACATGAGGTGAGCCGAGTTCATTGTCGGCTCATCTGGATGCCGTCACAGCCAGACACTGAGGAGTGGAAGTATGCCTGCGCTTCTCAGTGTCTGCGGGATGACAGGCTGGATGGCAGCGTTCTGCTGCGGTCCAGCCTGTCATCTCGATGTAGCAGAGCTGGAGCCGTCGTGGGAGCCATGGAAAGGTAAGGATGAGGTTGCTTTATTATTTTTCTTTTATTGCAGGAGATCGTTGGCTTCAGCTGGAATGGGCGTGATGGTAAGTATGGTTTAATTTAGAACAATAAAGAATTGTGTGTTTATTTCAATTAAAGGACTTTTTTCTGGGTGTTTGTGTTTTTTTTAAATACTTTACTAGAAATTCATGGTGGTCATGTCTAATATTGGCGTGACCCCATGAATTTCGGGCTTAGGGCCAGCTGATAATGCCAAGCTGGCCTTAACCCCTTTATTACCCAGTGAGCCACCGCATCAGGGCCCTGGATGAGTTGGGTACAGCGCCAGAAGATGGCGCTTCTATGAACGCGCCATTTTCCGGGGCGGCTGCGGACTGCAATTTGCAGCGGGTGGGGCCCAGAAAGCTTGGGCCTCCCTGCGCTGCAGATTCCAGCCCCCAGCTGCCTAGTTGTACCTGGCTGGACACAAAAATAGGGCGAAGCTCCACGTTTTTTTTTTTTTAAATTCATGAAATTCATGGAATAATTCAGAAAAAAAGGGCTTCCCTATATTGTTGTGTCCGGCTAGGTACAAATAGGCTGCTGGTGGTTGGGGGCAGCCCGTTCCTGCCTGCTGTACCTGACTGGACACAAATATAGGGCGAAGCCCCACATCAATTTTTTTAAATTATTTCATGAATTTCCTGAAATGATTTAAAAAAAATTGACGTGGGGCTTCGCACTATATTTGTGTCCAGCCAGGTACAGCAGGCAGGAACGGGCTGCCCCCAACCACCAGCTGCCTATTTGTACCTGGTTGGACACAACAATATAGGGAAGCCCTTTTTTTCTTAATTATTTCATGAATTTCATGAAATAATTAAAAAAAAAAAATACGTGAAGCTTCTCCCTATTTTTGTGTCCAGCCAGGTACAACTAGGCAGCTGGGGGATGGAATCTGCAGCGCAGGGAGGCCCAAGCTTTCTGCCCCCCCCCTCCCCCCGCTGAAAATTGCAGTGCGCAGCCACCCCGGAAAATGGCGCGTTCATAGAAGCTGGATGCTGTACCTGGCTGGCATACAAAAATATGGCGAAGCCCACGTCAAAAGTTTTGGGAAAAATTAATTAAAAAATAAATAATAATTTAGGGACTGCATCTTTATTAACTCCTCAAATGTCATTTAGTGTTAAAATAAAGGACTTATTTTAAAAAAAATTGACGTGGGGCTTCGCCCTATATTTGTGTCCAGCCAGGTACAGCAGGCAGGAACAGGCTGCCCCCAACCACCAGCTGCCTATTTGTACCTGGCCGGACACAACAATATAGGGAAGCCCTTTTTTAAAAAAATTATTTCATGAAATAATTAAAAAAAAATTGACGTGGGGCTTCGCACTATATTTGTGTCCAGCCAGGTACAGCAGGCAGGAATGGGCTGCCCCCAACCACCAGCTGCCTATTTGTACCTGGTTGGACACAACAATATAGGGAAGCCCTTTTTTTCTTAATTATTCCATGAATTTCATGAAATAATTTTAAAAAAAAATGCGTGGGGCTTCGCCCTATTTTTGTGCCCAGCCAGCTACAACTAGGCAGCTGGGGGCTGGAATCCGCAGCGCAGGGAGACCCAAGCTTTCTGGGCCACCCCCGCTGCAAATTGCAGTCCGCAGCCGCCCCAGAAAATGGCGCGTTCATAGAAGCGCCATCTTCTGGCGCTGTACCCAACTCATCCAGGGCCCTGGTGCGGTGGCTCACTGGGTAATAAAGGGGTTAAGGCCAGCTTGGCATTATCAGCTGGCCCTAAGCCCAAAATTCATGGGGTCACGCCAATATTAGACATGACCACCATGAATTTCTAGTAAAGTATTTAAAAAAACACAACACCCAGAAAAAAGTCCTTTAATTGAAATAAACACACAATTCTTTATTGTTCTAAATTAAACCATACTTACCATCACGCCCATTCCAGCTGAAGCCAACGATCTCCTGCAATAAAAGTAAAATAATAAAGCAACCTCATCCTTACCTTTCCATGGCTCCCACGACAGCTTCAGCTCTGCTACATCGAGATGACAGGCTGGACCGCAGCAGAACGCTGCCATCCATCCTGTCATCCCGCAGACACTGAGAAGCGCAGGCATACTTCCACTCCTCAGTGTCTGGCTGTGACGGCATCCAGATGAGCCGAGGTCATGTCCAATGAACTCCGCTCACTTCATGTACGTCACTGACAGCGTGGGAAAATTCTCCTGCACTCAGCACTTCAGCGTGAGAATTTTCCCACGCTGTCAGTGACGTGCATGAGGTGAGCTGAGTTCATTGGACATGACCTCACCTCATGTATGTCACTGACAGCGTGGGAGAATTCTCACGCTGAAGCGCTGAGTGCAGGAGAATTTTCCCACGCTGTCAGTGACGTGCATGAGGTGAGCTGAGTTCATTGGACATGAACTCGGCCCATCTGGATGACGTCACAGAGAGACACTGAGGAGCGCAAGCATGCCTGCGCTTCTCAGTGTCTGCGGGATGACAGGCTGGATGGCAGCTTTCTGCTGCGGTCCAGCCTGTCATCTCGATGTAGCAGAGCTGGAGCTGTCCTGGGAACCATCGAAAGGTAAGGATGAGGTTGCTTTATTATTTTTCTTTTATTGCAGGAGATCGTTGGCTTCAGCTGGAATGGGCGTGATGGTAAGTATGGTTTAATTTAGAACAATAAAGAATTGTGTCTTTATTTCAATTAAAGGACTTTATTCTGGGTGTTTGTGTTTTCTTTTAACTTTGACTATGGGGTTAGTAATGGGGGTGTCTTATAGACGCCTCTCCATTACTAACCTGGGCTTGATGTCAGCTGGCATTATAAGCTGACATCAACCCCAACCCTATTACCCCCTGCCACCGCACCAGGGCAGCGTGGAAGAGCGAGGCTAAGTGCCAGAATTGGCGCATCCTATGGATGCGCCATTTCTGGGGCGGCTGACGGCTGGTGTTTCTAGCCTGGGAGGGGGCCAATATTCATGGCACCCTTCCTGGGCTATTAATATCAGCCCCCAGCTGTCTGCCTAGCCTGTGCTAGCTATTAAATTAGGGGGGACCCCACGTCATTTTTTTGGGGGGGTCCCCCATTTTAATAGCTAGTAAAGGCTAGGTATTCAGCTGGGGGCTGATATTAGTAGCCTGGGAAGCTCCGTGGGTATTACCCCCTTCCCAGGCTTCAAACATCTGCCCCAGCCGTCTGCTTAACCTCCGCTAGAGCCTAAAATTAAGGGGAACCCCACGCCAATTTTTTTTTAAATAAATCCTTTATTTTAACACTAAATGACAAGTACAGTAATCAACACTGTCACTGTACTTCATATATATGTGACTGACATGTTTCTATCTATCTAATCTATGTGTGATTCTCTATTCCTTCTATTCTAAATTGTCGGGTACAGATGCTGAATTGCCGGCCGGCTTTCTTAAAGAGACAGTGCATGAAAACACTATTATTTTTTTAAATAAATCCTTTACACTAAATGACAAGTTCTGTAAGCAACACTGTCACTGTACTTCATATATATGTGACTGACATGTTTCTATCTATCTAATCTATGTGTGAAGCTCTATTCTGTCTGTTATAAATTGTCGGGTACAGATGCTGAATTGCCGGCCGGCTTTTTTAAAGAGACGGTGCACGAAAACACTAATATTTTTTTTAATAAATCCTTTACACTAAATGACAAGTACAGTAAGCAACACTGTCACTGTACTTCATATATATGTGACTGACATGTTTCTATCTATCTAATCTATGTGTGATTCTCTATTCCTTCTATTCTAAATTGTCGGGTACAGATGCTGAATTGCCGGCCGGCTTTCTTAAAGAGACGGTGCATGAAAACACTATTATTTTTTTAAATAAATCCTTTACACTAAATGACAAGTTCTGTAAGCAACACTGTCACTGTACTTCTTATATATGTGACTGACATGTTTCTATCTATCTAATCTATGTGTGAAGCTCTATTCTGTCTGTTATAAATTGTCGGGTACAGATGCTGAATTGCCGGCCGGCTTTTTTAAAGAGACGGTGCACGAAAACACTAATATTTTTTTTAATAAATCCTTTACACTAAATGACAAGTACAGTAAGCAACACTGTCACTGTACTTCATATATATGTGACTGACATGTTTCTATCTATCTAATCTATGTGTGAAGCTCTATTCTTTCTGTTGTAAATTGTCGGGTACCGGTGAATGCCGCTGATGAATTGCCGGCTTTTCATGTCATTCTACATTATTCTTAGTTGTTTTACTTCATGTAGAATTAACCTACAAGGAAAGAAAGGGTTTATTTTCATTCCGATATTTGTGTCCCATTGACTTGCATTGGTTTCCGGTATCGGAATCGGCGATATCCGATACTTTTTGGGTATCGGCCCGATCCAATCCGATACGATATTTCCTGATATCGGAAGGTATCGCTCAACACTAACAAACAGTAATATCTCCACATTGCAAGGTGCAATTCTGAAATTTTTTGCTTTTTCCTGTTAATCCTAGCATGATAAAGAAGATTCAAAGAGAGTGAGATGCCAGCTCCTTTCATTCAGTCAGTAGCTTCATACATTTCTGGTATATGAAAAACATGTTTTTCAATGGCAAAAATCAATGAATATTGTAAATGCACAAACAGTAATATCTCCACATTGCAAGGTGCAATTCTGAAATTTTTTGCTTTTTCCTGCTAATCCTAGCATGATAAAGAAGATTCAAAGAGAGTGAGATGCCAGCTCCTTTCATTCAGTCAGTAGCTTCAAACATTTATGGACGTTTTTCAATGGCAAAAATCAATGAATATTGTAAATGCACAAACAGTAATATCTCCACATTGCAAGGTGCAATTCTGAAATTTTTTGCTTTTTCCTGTTAATCCTAGCATGATAAAGAAGATTCAAAGAGAGTGAGATGCCAGCTCCTTTCATTCAGTCTGTAGCTTCAAACATTTCTGGTATATGAAAAACATGTTTTTCAATGGCAAAAATCAATGAATATTGTAAATGCACAAACAGTAATATCTCCACATTGCAAGGAGCAATTCGGAAATTTTTTGCTTTTTCCTGCTAATCCTAGCATGATAAAGAAGATTCAAAGAGAGTGAGATGCCAGCTCCTTTCATTCAGTCAGTAGCTTCAAACATTTCTGGTATATGAATAACATGATGTTTTTCAATGGCAAAAATCAATGAATATTGTAAATGCACAAACAGTAATATCTCCACATTGCAAGGTGCAATTCTGAAATTTTTTGCTTTTTCCTGCTAATCCTAGCATGATAAAGAAGATTCAAAGAGAGTGAGATGCCAGCTCCTTTCATTCAGTCAGTAGCTTCAAACATTTCTGGTATATGAAAAACATGTTTTTCAATGGCAAAAATCAATGAATATTGTAAATGCACAAACAGTAATATCTCCACATTGCAAGGTGCAATTCTGAAATTTTTTGCTTTTTCCTGCTAATCCTAGCATGATAAAGTAGATTCAAAGAGAGTGAGATGCCAGCTCCTTTCATTCAGTCAGTAGCTTCAAACATTTCTGGACGTTTTTCAATGGCAAAAATCAATGAATATTGTAAATGCACAGACAGTAATATCTCCACATTGCAAGGTGCAATTCTGAAATTTTTTACTTTTTCCTGTTAATCCTAGCATGATAAAGAAGATACAAAGAGAGTGAGATGCCAGCTCCTTTCATTCAGTCAGTAGCTTCAAACATTTCTGGTATATGAAAAACATGTTTTTCAATGGCAAAAATCAATGAATATTGTAAATGCACAAACAGTAATATCTCCACATTGCAAGGTGCAATTCTGAAATTTTTTGCTTTTTCCTGCTAATCCTAGCATGATAAAGAAGATTCAAAGAGAGTGAGATGCCAGCTCCTTTCATTCAGTCAGTAGCTTCAAACATTTCTGGTATATGAAAAACATGTTTTTCAATGGCAAAAATCAATGAATATTGTAAATGCACAAACAGTAATATCTCCACATTGCAAGGTGCAATTCTGAAATTTTTTGCTTTTTCCTGCTAATCCTAGCATGATAAAGAAGATTCAAAGAGAGTGAGATGCCAGCTCCTTTCATTCAGTCAGTAGCTTCAAACATTTCTGGACGTTTTTCAATGGCAAAAATCAATGAATATTGTAAATGCACAAACAGTCATATCTCCACATTGCAAGGTGCAATTCTGAAATTTTTTGCTTTTTCCTGTTAATCCTAGCATGATAAAGAAGATTCAAAGAGAGTGAGATGCCAGCTCCTTTCATTCAGTCAGTAGCTTCAAACATTTCTGGACGTTTTTCAATGGCAAAAATCAATGAATATTGTAAATGCACAAACAGTAATATCTCCACATTGCAAGGTGCAATTCTGAAATTTTTTGCTTTTTCCTGCTAATCCTAGCATGATAAAGAAGATTCAAAGAGAGTGAGATGCCAGCTCCTTTCATTCAGTCAGTAGCTTCAAACATTTCTGGACGTTTTTCAATGGCAAAAATCAATGAATATTGTAAATGCACAAACAGTAATATCTCCACATTGCAAGGTGCAATTCTGAAATTTTTTGCTTTTTCCTGTTAATCCTAGCATGATAAAGAAGATTCAAAGAGAGTGAGATGCCAGCTCCTTTCATTCAGTCAGTAGCTTCAAACATTTCTGGTATATGAAAAACATGTTTTTCAATGGCAAAAATCAATGAATATTGTAAATGCACAAACAGTAATATCTCCACATTGCAAGGTGCAATTCTGAAATTTTTTGCTTTTTCCTGCTAATCCTAGCATGATAAAGAAGATTCAAAGAGAGTGAGATGCCAGCTCCTTTCATTCAGTCAGTAGCTTCAAACATTTCTGGTATATGAAAAACATGTTTTTCAATGGCAAAAATCAATGAATATTGTAAATGCACAAACAGTAATATCTCCACATTGCAAGGTGCAATTCTGAAATTTTTTGCTTTTTCCTGCTAATCCTAGCATGATAAAGAAGATTCAAAGAGAGTGAGATGCCAGCTCCTTTCATTCAGTCAGTAGCTTCAAACATTTCTGGTATATGAATAACATGATGTTTTTCAATGGCAAAAATCAATGAATATTGTAAATGCACAAACAGTAATATCTCCACATTGCAAGGTGCAATTCTGAAATTTTTTGCTTTTTCCTGCTAATCCTAGCATGATAAAGAAGATTCAAAGAGAGTGAGATGCCAGCTCCTTTCATTCAGTCAGTAGCTTCAAACATTTCTGGACGTTTTTCAATGGCAAAAATCAATGAATATTGTAAATGCACAAACAGTAATATCTCCACATTGCAAGGTGCAATTCTGAAATTTTTTGCTTTTTCCTGTTAATCCTAGCATGATAAAGAAGATTTAAAGAGAGTGAGATGCCAGCTCCTTTCATTCAGTCAGTAGCTTCAAACATTTCTGGTATATGAAAAACATGTTTTTCAATGGCAAAAATCAATGAATATTGTAAATGCACAAACAGTAATATCTCCACATTGCAAGGTGCAATTCTGAAATTTTTTGCTTTTTCCTGCTAATCCTAGCATGATAAAGAAGATTCAAAGAGAGTGAGATGCCAGCTCCTTTCATTCAGTCAGTAGCTTCAAACATTTCTGGTATATGAAAAACATGTTTTTCAATGGCAAAAATCAATGAATATTGTAAATGCACAAACAGTAATATCTCCACATTGCAAGGTGCAATTCTGAAATTTTTTGCTTTTTCCTGCTAATCCTAGCATGATAAAGAAGATTCAAAGAGAGTGAGATGCCAGCTCCTTTCATTCAGTCAGTAGCTTCAAACATTTCTGGTAAATGAAAAACATGTTTTTCAATGGCAAAAATCAATGAATATTGTAAATGCACAAACAGTAATATCTCCACATTGCAAGGTGCAATTCTGAAATTTTTTGCTTTTTCCTGCTAATCCTAGCATGATAAAGAAGATTCAAAGAGAGTGAGATGCCAGCTCCTTTCATTCAGTCAGTAGCTTCAAACATTTCTGGTATATGAATAACATGATGTTTTTTAATGGCAAAAATCAATGAATATTGTAAATGCACAAACAGTAATATCTCCACATTGCAAGGTGCAATTCTGAAATTTTTTGCTTTTTCCTGCTAATCCTAGCATGATAAAGAAGATTCAAAGAGAGTGAGATGCCAGCTCCTTTCATTCAGTCAGTAGCTTCAAACATTTCTGGTATATGAAAAACATGTTTTTCAATGGCAAAAATCAATGAATATTGTAAATGCACAAACAGTAATATCTCCACATTGCAAGGTGCAATTCTGAAATTTTTTGCTTTTTCCTGCTAATCCTAGCATGATAAAGAAGATTCAAAGAGAGTGAGATGCCAGCTCCTTTCATTCAGTCAGTAGCTTCAAACATTTCTGGACGTTTTTCAATGGCAAAAATCAATGAATATTGTAAATGCACAAACAGTAATATCTCCACATTGCAAGGTGCAATTCTGAAATTTTTTGCTTTTTCCTGTTAATCCTAGCATGATAAAGAAGATTCAAAGAGAGTGAGATGCCAGCTCCTTTCATTCAGTCAGTAGCTTCAAACATTTCTGGTATATGAAAAACATGTTTTTCAATGGCAAAAATCAATGAATATTGTAAATGCACAAACAGTAATATCTCCACATTGCAAGGTGCAATTCTGAAATTTTTTGCTTTTTCCTGCTAATCCTAGCATGATAAAGAAGATTCAAAGAGAGTGAGATGCCAGCTCCTTTCATTCAGTCAGTAGCTTCAAACATTTCTGGTATATGAAAAACATGTTTTTCAATGGCAAAAATCAATGAATATTGTAAAT
This sequence comes from Phyllobates terribilis, assembly GCF_046119375.1. NCBI lineage: Eukaryota > Metazoa > Chordata > Amphibia > Anura > Dendrobatidae > Phyllobates > Phyllobates terribilis. The sequence continues at coordinate 49,797 of NW_027365963.1, forward strand.
GCACAAACAGTAATATCTCCACATTGCAAGGTGCAATTCTGAAATTTTTTGCTTTTTCCTGCTAATCCTAGCATGATAAAGAAGATTCAAAGAGAGTGAGATGCCAGCTCCTTTCATTCAGTCAGTAGCTTCAAACATTTCTGGACGTTTTTCAATGGCAAAAATCAATGAATATTGTAAATGCACAAACAGTCATATCTCCACATTGCAAGGTGCAATTCTGAAATTTTTTGCTTTTTCCTGTTAATCCTAGCATGATAAAGAAGATTCAAAGAGAGTGAGATGCCAGCTCCTTTCATTCAGTCAGTAGCTTCAAACATTTCTGGTATATGAAAAACATGTTTTTCAATGGCAAAAATCAATGAATATTGTAAATGCACAAACAGTAATATCTCCACATTGCAAGGTGCAATTCTGAAATTTTTTGCTTTTTCCTGCTAATCCTAGCATGATAAAGAAGATTCAGAGAGTGAGATGCCAGCTCCTTTCATTCAGTCAGTAGCTTCAAACATTTCTGGACGTTTTTCAATGGCAAAAATCAATGAATATTGTAAATGCACAAACAGTAATATCTCCACATTGCAAGGTGAAATTCTGAAATTTTTTGCTTTTTCCTGTTAATCCTAGCATGATAAAGAAGATTCAAAGAGAGTGAGATGCCAGCTCCTTTCATTCAGTCAGTAGCTTCAAACATTTCTGGTATATGAAAAACATGTTTTTCAATGGCAAAAATCAATGAATATTGTAAATGCACAAACAGTAATATCTCCACATTGCAAGGTGCAATTCTGAAATTTTTTGCTTTTTCCTGCTAATCCTAGCATGATAAAGAAGATTCAAAGAGAGTGAGATGCCAGCTCCTTTCATTCAGTCAGTAGCTTCAAACATTTCTGGTATATGAAAAACATGTTTTTCAATGGCAAAAATCAATGAATATTGTAAATGCACAAACAGTAATATCTCCACATTGCAAGGTGCAATTCTGAAATTTTTTGCTTTTTCCTGCTAATCCTAGCATGATAAAGAAGATTCAAAGAGAGTGAGATGCCAGCTCCTTTCATTCAGTCAGTAGCTTCAAACATTTCTGGTATATGAATAACATGATGTTTTTCAATGGCAAAAATCAATGAATATTGTAAATGCACAAACAGTAATATCTCCACATTGCAAGGTGCAATTCTGAAATTTTTTGCTTTTTCCTGCTAATCCTAGCATGATAAAGAAGATTCAAAGAGAGTGAGATTCCAGCTCCTTTCATTCAGTCAGTAGCTTCAAACATTTCTGGACGTTTTTCAATGGCAAAAATCAATGAATATTGTAAATGCACAAACAGTAATATCTCCACATTGCAAGGTGCAATTCTGAAATTTTTTGCTTTTTCCTGTTAATCCTAGCATGATAAAGAAGATTTAAAGAGAGTGAGATGCCAGCTCCTTTCATTCAGTCAGTAGCTTCAAACATTTCTGGTATATGAAAAACATGTTTTTCAATGGAAAAAATCAATGAATATTGTAAATGCACAAACAGTAATATCTCCACATTGCAAGGTGCAATTCTGAAATTTTTTGCTTTTTCCTGCTAATCCTAGCATGATAAAGAAGATTCAAAGAGAGTGAGATGCCAGCTCCTTTCATTCAGTCAGTAGCTTCAAACATTTCTGGTATATGAAAAACATGTTTTTCAATGGCAAAAATCAATGAATATTGTAAATGCACAAACAGTAATATCTCCACATTGCAAGGTGCAATTCTGAAATTTTTTGCTTTTTCCTGCTAATCCTAGCATGATAAAGAAGATTCAAAGAGAGTGAGATGCCAGCTCCTTTCATTCAGTCAGTAGCTTCAAACATTTCTGGTATATGAATAACATGATGTTTTTCAATGGCAAAAATCAATGAATATTGTAAATGCACAAACAGTAATATCTCCACATTGCAAGGTGCAATTCTGAAATTTTTTGCTTTTTCCTGCTAATCCTAGCATGATAAAGAAGATTCAAAGAGAGTGAGATGCCAGCTCCTTTCATTCAGTCAGTAGCTTCAAACATTTCTGGTATATGAAAAACATGTTTTTCAATGGCAAAAATCAATGAATATTGTAAATGCACAAACAGTAATATCTCCACATTGCAAGGTGCAATTCTGAAATTTTTTGCTTTTTCCTGCTAATCCTAGCATGATAAAGAAGATTCAAAGAGAGTGAGATGCCAGCTCCTTTCATTCAGTCAGTAGCTTCAAACATTTCTGGACGTTTTTCAATGGCAAAAATCAATGAATATTGTAAATGCACAAACAGTAATATCTCCACATTGCAAGGTGCAATTCTGAAATTTTTTGCTTTTTCCTGTTAATCCTAGCATGATAAAGAAGATTCAAAGAGAGTGAGATGCCAGCTCCTTTCATTCAGTCAGTAGCTTCAAACATTTCTGGTATATGAAAAACATGTTTTTCAATGGCAAAAATGAATGAATATTGTAAATGCACAAACAGTAATATCTCCACATTGCAAGGTGCAATTCTGAAATTTTTTGCTTTTTCCTGCTAATCCTAACATGATAAAGAAGATTCAAAGAGAGTGAGATGCCAGCTCCTTTCATTCAGTCAGTAGCTTCAAACATTTCTGGTATATGAAAAACATGTTTTTCAATGGCAAAAATCAATGAATATTGTAAATGCACAAACAGTAATATCTCCACATTGCAAGGTGCAATTCTGAAATTTTTTGCTTTTTCCTGCTAATCCTAGCATGATAAAGAAGATTCAAAGAGAGTGAGATGCCAGCTCCTTTCATTCAGTCAGTAGCTTCAAACATTTCTGGTATATGAATAACATGATGTTTTTCAATGGCAAAAATCAATGAATATTGTAAATGCACAAACAGTAATATCTCCACATTGCAAGGTGCAATTCTGAAATGTTTTGCTTTTTCCTGCTAATCCTAGCATGATAAAGAAGATTCAAAGAGAGTGAGATGCCAGCTCCTTTCATTCAGTCAGTAGCTTCAAACATTTCTGGACGTTTTTCAATGGCAAAAATCAATGAATATTGTAAATGCACAAACAGTAATATCTCCACATTGCAAGGTGCAATTCTGAAATTTTTTGCTTTTTCCTGTTAATCCTAGCATGATAAAGAAGATTTAAAGAGAGTGAGATGCCAGCTCCTTTCATTCAGTCAGTAGCTTCAAACATTTCTGGTATATGAAAAACATGTTTTTCAATGGCAAAAATCAATGAATATTGTAAATGCACAAACAGTAATATCTCCACATTGCAAGGTGCAATTCTGAAATTTTTTGCTTTTTCCTGCTAATCCTAGCATGATAAAGAAGATTCAAAGAGAGTGAGATGCCAGCTCCTTTCATTCAGTCAGTAGCTTCAAACATTTCTGGTATATGAAAAACATGTTTTTCAATGGCAAAAATCAATGAATATTGTAAATGCACAAACAGTAATATCTCCACATTGCAAGGTGCAATTCTGAAATTTTTTGCTTTTTCCTGCTAATCCTAGCATGATAAAGAAGATTCAAAGAGAGTGAGATGCCAGCTCCTTTCATTCAGTCAGTAGCTTCAAACATTTCAGGTATATGAAAAACATGTTTTTCAATGGCAAAAATCAATGAATATTGTAAATGCACAAACAGTAATATCTCCACATTGCAAGGTGCAATTCTGAAATTTTTTGCTTTTTCCTGCTAATCCTAGCATGATAAAGAAGATTCAAAGACAGTGAGATGCCAGCTCCTTTCATTCAGTCAGTAGCTTCAAACATTTCTGGTATATGAATAACATGATGTTTTTCATTGGCAAAAATCAATGAATATTGTAAATGCACAAACAGTAATATCTCCACATTGCAAGGTGCAATTCTGAAATTTTTTGCTTTTTCCTGCTAATCCTAGCATGATAAAGAAGATTCAAAGAGAGTGAGATGCCAGCTCCTTTCATTCAGTCAGTAGCTTCAAACATTTCTGGTATATGAAAAACATGTTTTTCAATGGCAAAAATCAATGAATATTGTAAATGCACAAACAGTAATATCTCCACATTGCAAGGTGCAATTCTGAAATTTTTTGCTTTTTCCTGCTAATCCTAGCATGATAAAGAAGATTCAAAGAGAGTGAGATGCCAGCTCCTTTCATTCAGTCAGTAGCTTCAAACATTTCTGGACGTTTTTCAATGGCAAAAATCAATGAATATTGTAAATGCACAAACAGTAATATCTCCACATTGCAAGGTGCAATTCTGAAATTTTTTGCTTTTTCCTGTTAATCTTAGCATGATAAAGAAGATTTAAAGAGAGTGAGATGCCAGCTCCTTTCATTCAGTCAGTAGCTTCAAACATTTCTGGTATATGAAAAACATGTTTTTCAATGGCAAAAATCAATGAATATTGTAAATGCACAAACAGTAATATCTCCACATTGCAAGGTGCAATTCTGAAATTTTTTGCTTTTTCCTGCTAATCCTAGCATGATAAAGAAGATTCAAAGAGAGTGAGATGCCAGCTCCTTTCATTCAGTCAGTAGCTTCAAACATTTCTGGTATATGAAAAACATGTTTTTCAATGGCAAAAATCAATGAATATTGTAAATGCACAAACAGTAATATCTCCACATTGCAAGGTGCAATTCTGAAATTTTTTGCTTTTTCCTGCTAATCCTAGCATGATAAAGAAGATTCAAAGAGAGTGAGATGCCAGCTCCTTTCATTCAGTCAGTAGCTTCAAACATTTCTGGACGTTTTTCAATGGCAAAAATCAATGAATATTGTAAATGCACAAACAGTAATATCTCCACATTGCAAGGTGCAATTCTGAAATTTTTTGCTTTTTCCTGTTAATCCTAGCATGATAAAGAAGATTCAAAGAGAGTGAGATGCCAGCTCCTTTCATTCAGTCAGTAGCTTCAAACATTTCTGGTATATGAAAAACATGTTTTTCAATGGCAAAAATCAATGAATATTGTAAATGTACAAACAATAATATCTCCACATTGCAAGGTGCAATTCTGAAATTTTTTGCTTTTTCCTGCTAATCCTAGCATGATAAAGAAGATTCAAAGAGAGTGAGATGCCAGCTCCTTTCATTCAGTCAGTAGCTTCAAACATTTCTGGTATATGAATAACATGATGTTTTTCAATGGCAAAAATCAATGAATATTGTAAATGCACAAACAGTAATATCTCCACATTGCAAGGTGCAATTCTGAAATTTTTTGCTTTTTCCTGCTAATCCTAGCATGATAAAGAAGATTCAAAGAGAGTGAAATGCCAGCTCCTTTCATTCAGTCAGTAGCTTCAAACATTTCTGGACGTTTTTCAATGGCAAAAATCAATGAATATTGTAAATGCACAAACAGTAATATCTCCACATTGCAAGGTGCAATTCTGAAATTTTTTGCTTTTTCCTGTTAATCCTAGCATGATAAAGAAGATTTAAAGAGAGTGAGATGCCAGCTCCTTTCATTCAGTCAGTAGCTTCAAACATTTCTGGTATATGAAAAACATGTTTTTCAATGGCAAAAATCAATGAATATTGTAAATGCACAAACAGTAATATCTCCACATTGCAAGGTGCAATTCTGAAATTTTTTGCTTTTTCCTGCTAATCCTAGCATGATAAAGAAGATTCAAAGAGAGTGAGATGCCAGCTCCTTTCATTCAGTCAGTAGCTTCAAACATTTCTGGTATATGAAAAACATGTTTTTCAATGGCAAAAATCAATGAATATTGTAAATGCACAAACAGTAATATCTCCACATTGCAAGGTGCAATTCTGAAATTTTTTGCTTTTTCCTGCTAATCCTAGCATGATAAAGAAGATTCAAAGAGAGTGAGATGCCAGCTCCTTTCATTCAGTCAGTAGCTTCAAAAATTTCAGGTATATGAAAAACATGTTTTTCAATGGCAAAAATCAATGAATATTGTAAATGCACAAACAGTAATATCTCCACATTGCAAGGTGCAATTCTGAAATTTTTTGCTTTTTCCTGCTAATCCTAGCATGATAAAGAAGATTCAAAGACAGTGAGATGCCAGCTCCTTTCATTCAGTCAGTAGCTTCAAACATTTCTGGTATATGAATAACATGATGTTTTTCATTGGCAAAAATCAATGAATATTGTAAATGCACAAACAGTAATATCTCCACATTGCAAGGTGCAATTCTGAAATTTTTTGCTTTTTCCTGCTAATCCTAGCATGATAAAGAAGATTCAAAGAGAGTGAGATGCCAGCTCCTTTCATTCAGTCAGTAGCTTCAAACATTTCTGGTATATGAAAAACATGTTTTTCAATGGCAAAAATCAATGAATATTGTAAATGCACAAACAGTAATATCTCCACATTGCAAGGTGCAATTCTGAAATTTTTTGCTTTTTCCTGCTAATCCTAGCATGATAAAGAAGATTCAAAGAGAGTGAGATGCCAGCTCCTTTCATTCAGTCAGTAGCTTCAAACATTTCTGGACGTTTTTCAATGGCAAAAATCAATGAATATTGTAAATGCACAAACAGTAATATCTCCACATTGCAAGGTGCAATTCTGAAATTTTTTGCTTTTTCCTGTTAATCCTAGCATGATAAAGAAGATTCAAAGAGAGTGAGATGCCAGCTCCTTTCATTCAGTCAGTAGCTTCAAACATTTCTGGTATATGAAAAACATGTTTTTCAATGGCAAAAATCAATGAATATTGTAAATGCACAAACAGTAATATCTCCACATTGCAAGGTGCAATTCTGAAATTTTTTGCTTTTTCCTGCTAATCCTAGCATGATAAAGAAGATTGAAAGAGAGTGAGATGCCAGCTCCTTTCATTCAGTCAGTAGCTTCAAACATTTCTGGTATATGAAAAACATGTTTTTCAATGGCAAAAATCAATGAATATTGTAAATGCACAAACAGTAATATCTCCACATTGCAAGGTGCAATTCTGAAATTTTTTGCTTTTTCCTGCTAATCCTAGCATGATAAAGAAGATTCAAAGAGAGTGAGATGCCAGCTCCTTTCATTCAGTCAGTACCTTCAAACATTTCTGGACGTTTTTCAATGGCAAAAATCAATGAATATTGTAAATGGACAAACAGTAATATCTCCACATTGCAAGGTGCAATTCTGAAATTTTTTGCTTTTTCCTGTTAATCCTAGCATGATAAAGAAGATTCAAAGAGAGTGAGATGCCAGCTCCTTTCATTCAGTCAGTAGCTTCAAACATTTCTGGTATATGAAAAACATGTTTTTCAATGGCAAAAATCAATGAATATTGTAAATGCACAAACAGTAATATCTCCACATTGCAAGGTGCAATTCTGAAATTTTTTGCTTTTTCCTGCTAATCCTAGCATGATAAAGAAGATTCAAAGAGAGTGAGATGCCAGCTCCTTTCATTCAGTCAGTAGCTTCAAACATTTCTGGTATATGAATAACATGATGTTTTTCAATGGCAAAAATCAATGAATATTGTAAATGCTCAAACAGTAATATCTCCACATTGCAAGGTGCAATTCTGAAATTTTTTGCTTTTTCCTGCTAATCCTAGCATGATAAAGAAGATTCAAAGAGAGTGAGATGCCAGCTCCTTTCATTCAGTCAGTAGCTTCAAACATTTCTGGTATATGAATAACATGATGTTTTTCAATGGCAAAAATCAATGAATATTGTAAATGCACAAACAGTAATATCTCCACATTGCAAGGTGCAATTCTGAAATTTTTTGCTTTTTCCTGCTAATCCTAGCATGATAAAGAAGATTCAAAGAGAGTGAAATGCCAGCTCCTTTCATTCAGTCAGTAGCTTCAAACATTTCTGGACGTTTTTCAATGGCAAAAATCAATGAATATTGTAAATGCACAAACAGTAATATCTCCACATTGCAAGGTGCAATTCTGAAATTTTTTGCTTTTTCCTGTTAATCCTAGCATGATAAAGAAGATTTAAAGAGAGTGAGATGCCAGCTCCTTTCATTCAGTCAGTAGCTTCAAACATTTCTGGTATATGAAAAACATGTTTTTCAATGGCAAAAATCAATGAATATTGTAAATGCACAAACAGTAATATCTCCACATTGCAAGGTGCAATTCTGAAATTTTTTGCTTTTTCCTGCTAATCCTAGCATGATAAAGAAGATTCAAAGAGAGTGAGATGCCAGCTCCTTTCATTCAGTCAGTAGCTTCAAACATTTCTGGTATATGAAAAACATGTTTTTCAATGGCAAAAATCAATGAATATTGTAAATGCACAAACAGTAATATCTCCACATTGCAAGGTGCAATTCTGAAATTTTTTGCTTTTTCCTGCTAATCCTAGCATGATAAAGAAGATTCAAAGAGAGTGAGATGCCAGCTCCTTTCATTCAGTCAGTAGCTTCAAAAATTTCAGGTATATGAAAAACATGTTTTTCAATGGCAAAAATCAATGAATATTGTAAATGCACAAACAGTAATATCTCCACATTGCAAGGTGCAATTCTGAAATTTTTTGCTTTTTCCTGCTAATCCTAGCATGATAAAGAAGATTCAAAGACAGTGAGATGCCAGCTCCTTTCATTCAGTCAGTAGCTTCAAACATTTCTGGTATATGAATAACATGATGTTTTTCATTGGCAAAAATCAATGAATATTGTAAATGCACAAACAGTAATATCTCCACATTGCAAGGTGCAATTCTGAAATTTTTTGCTTTTTCCTGCTAATCCTAGCATGATAAAGAAGATTCAAAGAGAGTGAGATGCCAGCTCCTTTCATTCAGTCAGTAGCTTCAAACATTTCTGGTATATGAAAAACATGTTTTTCAATGGCAAAAATCAATGAATATTGTAAATGCACAAACAGTAATATCTCCACATTGCAAGGTGCAATTCTGAAATTTTTTGCTTTTTCCTGCTAATCCTAGCATGATAAAGAAGATTCAAAGAGAGTGAGATGCCAGCTCCTTTCATTCAGTCAGTAGCTTCAAACATTTCTGGACGTTTTTCAATGGCAAAAATCAATGAATATTGTAAATGCACAAACAGTAATATCTCCACATTGCAAGGTGCAATTCTGAAATTTTTTGCTTTTTCCTGTTAATCCTAGCATGATAAAGAAGATTCAAAGAGAGTGAGATGCCAGCTCCTTTCATTCAGTCAGTAGCTTCAAACATTTCTGGTATATGAAAAACATGTTTTTCAATGGCAAAAATCAATGAATATTGTAAATGCACAAACAGTAATATCTCCACATTGCAAGGTGCAATTCTGAAATTTTTTGCTTTTTCCTGCTAATCCTAGCATGATAAAGAAGATTGAAAGAGAGTGAGATGCCAGCTCCTTTCATTCAGTCAGTAGCTTCAAACATTTCTGGTATATGAAAAACATGTTTTTCAATGGCAAAAATCAATGAATATTGTAAATGCACAAACAGTAATATCTCCACATTGCAAGGTGCAATTCTGAAATTTTTTGCTTTTTCCTGCTAATCCTAGCATGATAAAGAAGATTCAAAGAGAGTGAGATGCCAGCTCCTTTCATTCAGTCAGTACCTTCAAACATTTCTGGACGTTTTTCAATGGCAAAAATCAATGAATATTGTAAATGGACAAACAGTAATATCTCCACATTGCAAGGTGCAATTCTGAAATTTTTTGCTTTTTCCTGTTAATCCTAGCATGATAAAGAAGATTCAAAGAGAGTGAGATGCCAGCTCCTTTCATTCAGTCAGTAGCTTCAAACATTTCTGGTATATGAAAAACATGTTTTTCAATGGCAAAAATCAATGAATATTGTAAATGCACAAACAGTAATATCTCCACATTGCAAGGTGCAATTCTGAAATTTTTTGCTTTTTCCTGCTAATCCTAGCATGATAAAGAAGATTCAAAGAGAGTGAGATGCCAGCTCCTTTCATTCAGTCAGTAGCTTCAAACATTTCTGGTATATGAATAACATGATGTTTTTCAATGGCAAAAATCAATGAATATTGTAAATGCTCAAACAGTAATATCTCCACATTGCAAGGTGCAATTCTGAAATTTTTTGCTTTTTCCTGCTAATCCTAGCATGATAAAGAAGATTCAAAGAGAGTGAGATGCCAGCTCCTTTCATTCAGTCAGTAGCTTCAAACATTTCTGGTATATGAAAAACATGTTTTTCAATGGCAAAAATCAATGAATATTGTAAATGCACAAACAGTAATATCTCCACATTGCAAGGTGCAATTCTGAAATTTTTTGCTTTTTCCTGCTAATCCTAGCATGATAAAGAAGATTCAAAGAGAGTGAGATGCCAGCTCCTTTCATTCAGTCAGTAGCTTCAAACATTTCTGGACGTTTTTCAATGGCAAAAATCAATGAATATTGTAAATGCACAAACAGTAATATCTCCACATTGCAAGGTGCAATTCTGAAATTTTTGACTTTTTCCTGTTAATCCTAGCATGATAAAGAAGATTCAAAGAGAGTGAGATGCCAGCTCCTTTCATTCAGTCAGTAGCTTCAAACATTTCTGGTATATGAAAAACATGTTTTTCAATGGCAAAAATCAATGAATATTGTAAATGCACAAACAGTAATATCTCCACATTGCAAGGTGCAATTCTGAAATTTTTTGCTTTTTCCTGCTAATCCTAGCATGATAAAGAAGATTCAAAGAGAGTGAGATGCCAGCTCCTTTCATTCAGTCAGTAGCTTCAAACATTTCTGGTATATGAAAAACATGTTTTTCAATGGCAAAAATCAATGAATATTGTAAATGCACAAACAGTAATATCTCCACATTGCAAGGTGCAATTCTGAAATTTTTTGCTTTTTCCTGCTAATCCTAGCATGATAAAGAAGATTCAAAGAGAGTGAGATGCCAGCTCCTTTCATTCAGTCAGTAGCTTCAAACATTTCTGGACGTTTTTCAATGGCAAAAATCAATGAATATTGTAAATGCACAAACAGTAATATCTCCACATTGCAAGGTGCAATTCTGAAATTTTTTGCTTTTTCCTGTTAATCCTAGCATGATAAAGAAGATTCAAAGAGAGTGAGATGCCAGCTCCTTTCATTCAGTCAGTAGCTTCAAACATTTCTGGTATATGAAAAACATGTTTTTCAATGGCAAAAATCAATGAATATTGTAAATGCACAAACAGTAATATCTCCACATTGCAAGGTGCAATTCTGAAATTTTTTGCTTTTTCCTGCTAATCCTAGCATGATAAAGAAGATTCAAAGAGAGTGAGATGCCAGCTCCTTTCATTCAGTCAGTAGCTTCAAACATTTCTGGACGTTTTTCAATGGCAAAAATCAATGAATATTGTAAATGCACAAACAGTAATATCTCCACATTGCAAGGTGCAATTCTGAAATTTTTTGCTTTTTCCTGTTAATCCTAGCATGATAAAGAAGATTCAAAGAGAGTGAGATGCCAGCTCCTTTCATTCAGTCAGTAGCTTCAAACATTTCTGGTATATGAAAAACATGTTTTTCAATGGCAAAAATCAATGAATATTGTAAATGCACAAACAGTAATATCTCCACATTGCAAGGTGCAATTCTGAAATTTTTTGCTTTTTCCTGCTAATCCTAGCATGATAAAGAAGATTCAAAGAGAGTGAGATGCCAGCTCCTTTCATTCAGTCAGTAGCTTCAAACATTTCTGGTATATGAAAAACATGTTTTTCAATGGCAAAAATCAATGAATATTGTAAATGCACAAACAGTAATATCTCCACATTGCAAGGTGCAATTCTGAAATTTTTTGCTTTTTCCTGCTAATCCTAGCATGATAAAGAAGATTCAAAGAGAGTGAGATGCCAGCTCCTTTCATTCAGTCAGTAGCTTCAAACATTTCTGGTATATGAATAACATGATGTTTTTCAATGGCAAAAATCAATGAATATTGTAAATGCACAAACAGTAATATCTCCACATTGCAAGGTGCAATTCTGAAATTTTTTGCTTTTTCCTGCTAATCCTAGCATGATAAAGAAGATTCAAAGAGAGTGAGATGCCAGCTCCTTTCATTCAGTCAGTAGCTTCAAACATTTCTGGACGTTTTTCAATGGCAAAAATCAATGAATATTGTAAATGCACAAACAGTAATATCTCCACATTGCAAGGTGCAATTCTGAAATTTTTTGCTTTTTCCTGTTAATCCTAGCATGATAAAGAAGATTTAAAGAGAGTGAGATGCCAGCTCCTTTCATTCAGTCAGTAGCTTCAAACATTTCTGGTATATGAAAAACATGTTTTTCAATGGCAAAAATCAATGAATATTGTAAATGCACAAACAGTAATATCTCCACATTGCAAGGTGCAATTCTGAAATTTTTTGCTTTTTCCTGCTAATCCTAGCATGATAAAGAAGATTCAAAGAGAGTGAGATGCCAGCTCCTTTCATTCAGTCAGTAGCTTCAAACATTTCTGGTATATGAAAAACATGTTTTTCAATGGCAAAAATCAATGAATATTGTAAATGCACAAACAGTAATATCTCCACATTGTAAGGTGCAATTCTGAAATTTTTTGCTTTTTCCTGCTAATCCTAGCATGATAAAGAAGATTCAAAGAGAGTGAGATGCCAGCTCCTTTCATTCAGTCAGTAGCTTCAAACATTTCTGGTATATGAAAAACATGTTTTTCAATGGCAAAAATCAATGAATATTGTAAATGCACAAACAGTAATATCTCCACATTGCAAGGTGCAATTCTGAAATTTTTTGCTTTTTCCTGCTAATCCTAGCATGATAAAGAAGATTCAAAGAGAGTGAGATGCCAGCTCCTTTCATTCAGTCAGTAGCTTCAAACATTTCTGGACGTTTTTCAATGGCAAAAATCAATGAATATTGTAAATGCACAAACAGTAATATCTCCACATTGCAAGGTGCAATTCTGAAATTTTTTGCTTTTTCCTGCTAATCCTAGCATGATAAAGAAGATTCAAAGAGAGTGAGATGCCAGCTCCTTTCATTCAGTCAGTAGCTTCAAACATTTCTGGACGTTTTTCAATGGCAAAAATCAATGAATATTGTAAATGCACAAACAGTAATATCTCCACATTGCAAGGTGCAATTCTGAAATTTTTTGCTTTTTCCTGTTAATCCTAGCATGATAAAGAAGATTCAAAGAGAGTGAGATGCCAGCTCCTTTCATTCAGTCAGTAGCTTCAAACATTTCTGGTATATGAAAAACATGTTTTTCAATGGCAAAAATCAATGAATATTGTAAATGCACAAAAAGTAATATCTCCACATTGCAAGGTGCAATTCTGAAATTTTTTGCTTTTTCCTGCTAATCCTAGCATGATAAAGAAGATTCAAAGAGAGTGAGATGCCAGCTCCTTTCATTCAGTCAGTAGCTTCAAACATTTCTGGTATATGAAAAACATGTTTTTCAATGGCAAAAATCAATGAATATTGTAAATGCACAAACAGTAATATCTCCACATTGCAAGGTGCAATTCTGAAATTTTTTGCTTTTTCCTGCTAATCCTAGCATGATAAAGAAGATTCAAAGAGAGTGAGATGCCAGCTCCTTTCATTCAGTCAGTAGCTTCAAACATTTCTGGACGTTTTTCAATGGCAAAAATCAATGAATATTGTAAATGCACAAACAGTAATATCTCCACATTGCAAGGTGCAATTCTGAAATTTTTTGCTTTTTCCTGCTAATCCTAGCATGATAAAGAAGATTCAAAGAGAGTGAGATGCCAGCTCCTTTCATTCAGTCAGTAGCTTCAAACATTTCTGGACGTTTTTCAATGGCAAAAATCAATGAATATTGTAAATGCACAAACAGTAATATCTCCACATTGCAAGGTGCAATTCTGAAATTTTTTGCTTTTTCCTGTTAATCCTAGCATGATAAAGAAGATTTAAAGAGAGTGAGATGCCAGCTCCTTTCATTCAGTCAGTAGCTTCAAACATTTCTGGTATATGAAAAACATGTTTTTCAATGGCAAAAATCAATGAATATTGTAAATGCACAAACAGTAATATCTCCACATTGCAAGGTGCAATTCTGAAATTTTTTGCTTTTTCCTGCTAATCCTAGCATGATAAAGAAGATTCAAAGAGAGTGAGATGCCAGCTCCTTTCATTCAGTCAGTAGCTTCAAACATTTCTGGTATATGAAAAACATGTTTTTCAATGGCAAAAATCAATGAATATTGTAAATGCACAAACAGTAATATCTCCACATTGCAAGGTGCAATTCTGAAATTTTTTGCTTTTTCCTGCTAATCCTAGCATGATAAAGAAGATTCAAAGAGAGTGAGATGCCAGCTCCTTTCATTCAGTCAGTAGCTTCAAACATTTCTGGTATATGAAAAACATGTTTTTCAATGGCAAAAATCAATGAATATTGTAAATGCACAAACAGTAATATCTCCACATTGCAAGGTGCAATTCTGAAATTTTTTGCTTTTTCCTGCTAATCCTAGCATGATAAAGAAGATTCAAAGAGAGTGAGATGCCAGCTCCTTTCATTCAGTCAGTAGCTTCAAACATTTCTGGACGTTTTTCAATGGCAAAAATCAATGAATATTGTAAATGCACAAACAGTAATATCTCCACATTGCAAGGTGCAATTCTGAAATTTTTTGCTTTTTCCTGCTAATCCTAGCATGATAAAGAAGATTCAAAGAGAGTGAGATGCCAGCTCCTTTCATTCAGTCAGTAGCTTCAAACATTTCTGGACGTTTTTCAATGGCAAAAATCAATGAATATTGTAAATGCACAAACAGTAATATCTCCACATTGCAAGGTGCAATTCTGAAATTTTTTGCTTTTTCCTGTTAATCCTAGCATGATAAAGAAGATTCAAAGAGAGTGAGATGCCAGCTCCTTTCATTCAGTCAGTAGCTTCAAACATTTCTGGTATATGAAAAACATGTTTTTCAATGGCAAAAATCAATGAATATTGTAAATGCACAAACAGTAATATCTCCACATTGCAAGGTGCAATAATGAAATTTTTTGCTTTTTCCTGCTAATCCTAGCATGATAAAGAAGATTCAAAGAGAGTGAGATGCCAGCTCCTTTCATTCAGTCAGTAGCTTCAAACATTTCTGGACGTTTTTCAATGGCAAAAATCAATGAATATTGTAAATGCACAAACAGTAATATCTCCACATTGCAAGGTGCAATTCTGAAATTTTTTGCTTTTTCCTGCTAATCCTAGCATGATAAAGAAGATTCAAAGAGAGTGAGATGCCAGCTCCTTTCATTCAGTCAGTAGCTTCAAACATTTCTGGTATATGAAAAACATGTTTTTCAATGGCAAAAATCAATGAATATTGTAAATGCACAAACAGTAATATCTCCACATTGCAAGGTGCAATTCGGAAATTTTTTGCCTTTTCCTGCTAATCCTAGCATGATAAAGAAGATTCAAAGAGAGTGAGATGCCAGCTCCTTTCATTCAGTCAGTAGCTTCAAACATTTCTGGTATATGAATAACATGATGTTTTTCAATGGCAAAAATCAATGAATATTGTAAATGCACAAACAGTAATATCTCCACATTGCAAGGTGCAATTCTGAAATTTTTTGCTTTTTCCTGCTAATCCTAGCATGATAAAGAAGATTCAAAGAGAGTGAGATGCCAGCTCCTTTCATTCAGTCAGTAGCTTCAAACATTTCTGGACGTTTTTCAATGGCAAAAATCAATGAATATTGTAAATGCACAAACAGTAATATCTCCACATTGCAAGGTGCAATTCTGAAATTTTTTGCTTTTTCCTGTTAATCCTAGCATGATAAAGAAGATTTAAAGAGAGTGAGATGCCAGCTCCTTTCATTCAGTCAGTAGCTTCAAACATTTCTGGTATATGAAAAACATGTTTTTCAATGGCAAAAATCAATGAATATTGTAAATGCACAAACAGTAATATCTCCACATTGCAAGGTGCAATTCTGAAATTTTTTGCTTTTTCCTGCTAATCCTAGCATGATAAAGAAGATTCAAAGAGAGTGAGATGCCAGCTCCTTTCATTCAGTCAGTAGCTTCAAACATTTCTGGACGTTTTTCAATGGCAAAAATCAATGAATATTGTAAATGCACAAACAGTAATATCTCCACATTGCAAGGTGCAATTCTGAAATTTTTTGCTTTTTCCTGTTAATCCTAGCATGATAAAGAAGATTTAAAGAGAGTGAGATGCCAGCTCCTTTCATTCAGTCAGTAGCTTCAAACATTTCTGGTATATGAAAAACATGTTTTTCAATGGCAAAAATCAATGAATATTGTAAATGCACAAACAGTAATATCTCCACATTGCAAGGTGCAATTCTGAAATTTTTTGCTTTTTCCTGCTAATCCTAGCATGATAAAGAAGATTCAAAGAGAGTGAGATGCCAGCTCCTTTCATTCAGTCAGTAGCTTCAAACATTTCTGGTATATGAAAAACATGTTTTTCAATGGCAAAAATCAATGAATATTGTAAATGCACAAACAGTAATATCTCCACATTGCAAGGTGCAATTCTGAAATTTTTTGCTTTTTCCTGCTAATCCTAGCATGATAAAGAAGATTCAAAGAGAGTGAGATGCCAGCTCCTTTCATTCAGTCAGTAGCTTCAAACATTTCTGGTATATGAAAAACATGTTTTTCAATGGCAAAAATCAATGAATATTGTAAATGCACAAACAGTAATATCTCCACATTGCAAGGTGCAATTCTGAAATTTTTTGCTTTTTCCTGCTAATCCTAGCATGATAAAGAAGATTCAAAGAGAGTGAGATGCCAGCTCCTTTCATTCAGTCAGTAGCTTCAAACATTTCTGGACGTTTTTCAATGGCAAAAATCAATGAATATTGTAAATGCACAAACAGTAATATCTCCACATTGCAAGGTGCAATTCTGAAATTTTTTGCTTTTTCCTGTTAATCCTAGCATGATAAAGAAGATTCAAAGAGAGTGAGATGCCAGCTCCTTTCATTCAGTCAGTAGCTTCAAACATTTCTGGACGTTTTTCAATGGCAAAAATCAATGAATATTGTAAATGCACAAACAGTAATATCTCCACATTGCAAGGTGCAATTCTGAAATTTTTTGCTTTTTCCTGTTAATCCTAGCATGATAAAGAAGATTCAAAGAGAGTGAGATGCCAGCTCCTTTCATTCAGTCAGTAGCTTCAAACATTTCTGGTATATGAAAAACATGTTTTTCAATGGCAAAAATCAATGAATATTGTAAATGCACAAACAGTAATATCTCCACATTGCAAGGTGCAATTCTGAAATTTTTTGCTTTTTCCTGTTAATCCTAGCATGATAAAGAAGATTCAAAGAGAGTGAGATGCCAGCTCCTTTCATTCAGTCAGTAGCTTCAAACATTTCTGGTATATGAAAAACATGTTTTTCAATGGCAAAAATCAATGAATATTGTAAATGCACAAACAGTAATATCTCCACATTGCAAGGTGCAATTCTGAAATTTTTTGCTTTTTCCTGCTAATCCTAGCATGATAAAGAAGATTCAAAGAGAGTGAGATGCCAGCTCCTTTCATTCAGTCAGTAGCTTCAAACATTTCTGGACGTTTTTCAATGGTAAAAATCAATGAATATTGTAAATGCACAAACAGTAATATCTCCACATTGCAAGGTGCAATTCTGAAATTTTTTGCTTTTTCCTGTTAATCCTAGCATGATAAAGAAGATTCAAAGAGAGTGAGATGCCAGCTCCTTTCATTCAGTCAGTAGCTTCAAACATTTCTGGTATATGAAAAACATGTTTTTCAATGGCAAAAATCAATGAATATTGTAAATGCACAAACAGTAATATCTCCACATTGCAAGGTGCAATTCTGAAATTTTTTGCTTTTTCCTGCTAATCCTAGCATGATAAAGAAGATTCAAAGAGAGTGAGATGCCAGCTCCTTTCATTCAGTCAGTAGCTTCAAACATTTCTGGTATATGAAAAACATGTTTTTCAATGGCAAAAATCAATGAATATTGTAAATGCACAAACAGTAATATCTCCACATTGCAAGGTGCAATTCTGAAATTTTTTGCTTTTTCCTGCTAATCCTAGCATGATAAAGAAGATTCAAAGAGAGTGAGATGCCAGCTCCTTTCATTCAGTCAGTAGCTTCAAACATTTCTGGTATATGAATAACATGATGTTTTTCAATGGCAAAAATCAATGAATATTGTAAATGCACAAACAGTAATATCTCCACATTGCAAGGTGCAATTCTGAAATTTTTTGCTTTTTCCTGCTAATCCTAGCATGATAAAGAAGATTCAAAGAGAGTGAGATGCCAGCTCCTTTCATTCAGTCAGTAGCTTCAAACATTTCTGGACGTTTTTCAATGGCAAAAATCAATGAATATTGTAAATGCACAAACAGTAATATCTCCACATTGCAAGGTGCAATTCTGAAATTTTTTGCTTTTTCCTGTTAATCCTAGCATGATAAAGAAGATTTAAAGAGAGTGAGATGCCAGCTCCTTTCATTCAGTCAGTAGCTTCAAACATTTCTGGTATATGAAAAACATGTTTTTCAATGGCAAAAATCAATGAATATTGTAAATGCACAAACAGTAATATCTCCACATTGCAAGGTGCAATTCTGAAATTTTTTGCTTTTTCCTGCTAATCCTAGCATGATAAAGAAGATTCAAAGAGAGTGAGATGCCAGCTCCTTTCATTCAGTCAGTAGCTTCAAACATTTCTGGTATATGAAAAACATTTTTCAATGGCAAAAATCAATGAATATTGTAAATGCACAAACAGTAATATCTCCACATTGCAAGGTGCAATACTGAAATTTTTTGCTTTTTCCTGCTAATCCTAGCATGATAAAGAAGATTCAAAGAGAGTGAGATGCCAGCTCCTTTCATTCAGTCAGTAGCTTCAAACATTTCTGGACGTTTTTCAATGGCAAAAATCAATGAATATTGTAAATGCACAAACAGTAATATCTCCACATTGCAAGGTGCAATTCTGAAAGTTTTTGCTTTTTCCTGCTAATCCTAGCATGATAAAGAAGATTCAAAGAGAGTGAGATGCCAGCTCCTTTCATTCAGTCAGTAGCTTTAAACATTTCTGGACGTTTTTCAATGGCAAAAATCAATGAATATTGTAAATGCACAAACAGTAATATCTCCACATTGCAAGGTGCAATTCTGAAATTTTTTGCTTTTTCCTGTTAATCCTAGCATGATAAAGAAGATTCAAAGAGAGTGAGATGCCAGCTCCTTTCATTCAGTCAGTAGCGTCAAACATTTCTGGTATATGAAAAACATGTTTTTCAATGGCAAAAATCAATGAATATTGTAAATGCACAAACAGTAATATCTCCACATTGCAAGGTGCAATTCTGAAATTTTTTGCTTTTTCCTGTTAATCCTAGCATGATAAAGAAGATTCAAAGAGAGTGAGATGCCAGCTCCTTTCATTCAGTCAGTAGCTTCAAACATTTCTGGTATATGAAAAACATGTTTTTCAATGGCAAAAATCAATGAATATTGTAAATGCACAAACAGTAATATCTCCACATTGCAAGGTGCAATTCTGAAATTTTTTGCTTTTACCTGCTAATCCTAGCATGATAAAGAAGATTCAAAGAGAGTGAGATGCCAGCTCCTTTCATTCAGTCAGTAGCTTCAAACATTTCTGGACGTTTTTCAATGGCAAAAATCAATGAATATTGTAAATGCACAAACAGTAATATCTCCACATTGCAAGGTGCAATTCTGAAATTTTTTGCTTTTTCCTGCTAATCCTAGCATGATAAAGAAGATTCAAAGAGAATGAGATGCCAGCTCCTTTCATTCAGTCAGTAGCTTCAAACATTTCTGGACGTTTTTCAATGGCAAAAATCAATGAATATTGTAAATGCACAAACAGTAATATCTCCACATTGCAAGGTGCAATTCTGAAATTTTTTGCTTTTTCCTGTTAATCCTAGCATGATAAAGAAGATTCAAAGAGAGTGAGATGCCAGCTCCTTTCATTCAGTCAGTAGCTTCAAACATTTCTGGTATATGAAAAACATGTTTTTCAATGGCAAAAATCAATGAATATTGTAAATGCACAAACAGTAATATCTCCACATTGCAAGGTGCAATTCTGAAATTTTTTGCTTTTTCCTGTTAATCCTAGCATGATAAAGAAGATTCAAAGAGAGTGAGATGCCAGCTCCTTTCATTCAGTCAGTAGCTTCAAACATTTCTGGTATATGAAAAACATGTTTTTCAATGGCAAAAATCAATGAATATTGTAAATGCACAAACAGTAATATCTCCACATTGCAAGGTGCAATTCTGAAATTTTTTGCTTTTTCCTGCTAATCCTAGCATGATAAAGAAGATTCAAAGAGAGTGAGATGCCAGCTCCTTTCATTCAGTCAGTAGCTTCAAACATTTCTGGACGTTTTTCAATGGCAAAAATCAATGAATATTGTAAATGCACAAACAGTAATATCTCCACATTGCAAGGTGCAATTCTGAAATTTTTTGCTTTTTCCTGTTAATCCTAGCATGATAAAGAAGATTTAAAGAGAGTGAGATGCCAGCTCCTTTCATTCAGTCAGTAGCTTCAAACATTTCTGGTATATGAAAAACATGTTTTTCAATGGCAAAAATCAATGAATATTGTAAATGCACAAACAGTAATATCTCCACATTGCAAGGTGCAATTCTGAAATTTTTTGCTTTTTCCTGCTAATCCTAGCATGATAAAGAAGATTCAAAGAGAGTGAGATGCCAGCTCCTTTCATTCAGTCAGTAGCTTCAAACATTTCTGGACGTTTTTCAATGGCAAAAATCAATGAATATTGTAAATGCACAAACAGTAATATCTCCACATTGCAAGGTGCAATTCTGAAATTTTTTGCTTTTTCCTGCTAATCCTAGCATGATAAAGAAGATTCAAAGAGAGTGAGATGCCAGCTCCTTTCATTCAGTCTGTAGCTTCAAACATTTCTGGACGTTTTTCAATGGCAAAAATCAATGAATATTGTAAATGCACAAACAGTAATATCTCCACATTGCAAGGTGCAATTCTGAAATTTTTTGCTTTTTCCTGTTAATCCTAGCATGATAAAGAAGATTCAAAGAGAGTGAGATGCCAGCTCCTTTCATTCAGTCAGTAGCTTCAAACATTACTGGTATATGAAAAACATGTTTTTCAATGGCAAAAATCAATGAATATTGTAAATGCACAAACAGTAATATCTCCACATTGCAAGGTGCAATTCTGAAATTTTTTGCTTTTTCCTGCTAATCCTAGCATGATAAAGAAGATTCAAAGAGAGTGAGATGCCAGCTCCTTTCATTCAGTCAGTAGCTTCAAACATTTCTGGACGTTTTTCAATGGCAAAAATCAATGAATATTGTAAATGCACAAACAGTAATATCTCCACATTGCAAGGTGCAATTCTGAAATTTTTTGCTTTTTCCTGTTAATCCTAGCATGATAAAGAAGATTCAAAGAGAGTGAGATGCCAGCTCCTTTCATTCAGTCAGTAGCTTCAAACATTTCTGGTATATGAAAAACATGTTTTTCAATGGCAAAAATCAATGAATATTGTAAATGCACAAACAGTAATATCTCCACATTGCAAGGTGCAATTCTGAAATTTTTTGCTTTTTCCTGCTAATCCTAGCATGATAAAGAAGATTCAAAGAGAGTGAGATGCCAGCTCTTTTCATTCAGTCAGTAGCTTCAAACATTTCTGGACGTTTTTCAATGGCAAAAATCAATGAATATTGTAAATGCACAAACAGTAATATCTCCACATTGCAAGGTGCAATTCTGAAATTTTTTGCTTTTTCCTGTTAATCCTAGCATGATAAAGAAGATTCAAAGAGAGTGAGATGCCAGCTCCTTTCATTCAGTCAGTAGCTTCAAACATTTCTGGTATATGAAAAACATGTTTTTCAATGGCAAAAATCAATGAATATTGTAAATGCACAAACAGTAATATCTCCACATTGCAAGGTGCATTTCTGAAATTTTTTGCTTTTTCCTGCTAATCCTAGCATGATAAAGAAGATTCAAAGAGAGTGAGATGCCAGCTCCTTTCATTCAGTCAGTAGCTTCAAACATTTCTGGTATATGAAAAACATGTTTTTCAATGGCAAAAATCAATGAATATTGTAAATGCACAAACAGTAATATCTCCACATTGCAAGGTGCAATTCTGAAATTTTTTGCTTTTTCCTGCTAATCCTAGCATGATAAAGAAGATTCAAAGAGAGTGAGATGCCAGCTCCTTTCATTCAGTCAGTAGCTTCAAACATTTCTGGTATATGAATAACATGATGTTTTTCAATGGCAAAAATCAATGAATATTGTAAATGCACAAACAGTAATATCTCCACATTGCAAGGTGCAATTCTGAAATTTTTTGCTTTTTCCTGCTAATCCTAGCATGATAAAGAAGATTCAAAGAGAGTGAGATGCCAGCTCCTTTCATTCAGTCAGTAGCTTCAAACATTTCTGGACGTTTTTCAATGGCAAAAATCAATGAATATTGTAAATGCACAAACAGTAATATCTCCACATTGCAAGGTGCAATTCTGAAATTTTTTGCTTTTTCCTGTTAATCCTAGCATGATAAAGAAGATTTAAAGAGAGTGAGATGCCAGCTCCTTTCATTCAGTCAGTAGCTTCAAACATTTCTGGTATATGAAAAACATGTTTTTCAATGGCAAAAATCAATGAATATTGTAAATGCACAAACAGTAATATCTCCACATTGCAAGGTGCAATTCTGAAATTTTTTGCTTTTTCCTGCTAATCCTAGCATGATAAAGAAGATTCAAAGAGAGTGAGATGCCAGCTCCTTTCATTCAGTCAGTAGCTTCAAACATTTCTGGTATATGAAAAACATGTTTTTCAATGGCAAAAATCAATGAATATTGTAAATGCACAAACAGTAATATCTCCACATTGCAAGGTGCAATTCTGAAATTTTTTGCTTTTTCCTGCTAATCCTAGCATGATAAAGAAGATTCAAAGAGAGTGAGATGCCAGCTCCTTTCATTCAGTCAGTAGCTTCAAACATTTCTGGTATATGAAAAACATGTTTTTCAATGGCAAAAATCAATGAATATTGTAAATGCACAAACAGTAATATCTCCACATTGCAAGGTGCAATTCTGAAATTTTTTGCTTTTTCCTGCTAATCCTAGCATGATAAAGAAGATTCAAAGAGAGTGAGATGCCAGCTCCTTTCATTCAGTCAGTAGCTTCAAACATTTCTGGACGTTTTTCAATGGCAAAAATCAATGAATATTGTAAATGCACAAACAGTAATATCTCCACATTGCAAGGTGCAATTCTGAAATTTTTTGCTTTTTCCTGCTAATCCTAGCATGATAAAGAAGATTCAAAGAGAGTGAGATGCCAGCTCCTTTCATTCAGTCAGTAGCTTCAAACATTTCTGGACGTTTTTCAATGGCAAAAATCAATGAATATTGTAAATGCACAAACAGTAATATCTCCACATTGCAAGGTGCAATTCTGAAATTTTTTGCTTTTTCCTGTTAATCCTAGCATGATAAAGAAGATTCAAAGAGAGTGAGATGCCATCTCCTTTCATTCAGTCAGTAGCTTCAAACATTTCTGGTATGTGAAAAACATGTTTTTCAATGGCAAAAATCAATGAATATTGTAAATGCACAAACAGTAATATCTCCACATTGCAAGGTGCAATTCTGAAATTTTTTGCTTTTTCCTGCTAATCCTAGCATGATAAAGAAGATTCAAAGAGAGTGAGATGCCAGCTCCTTTCATTCAGTCAGTAGCTTCAAACATTTCTGGACGTTTTTCAATGGCAAAAATCAATGAATATTGTAAATGCACAAACAGTAATATCTCCACATTGCAAGGTGCAATTCTGAAATTTTTTTGCTTTTTCCTGCTAATCCTAGCATGATAAAGAAGATTCAAAGAGAGTGAGATGCCAGCTCCTTTCATTCAGTCAGTAGCTTCAAACATTTCTGGACGTTTTTCAATGACAAAAATCAATGAATATTGTAAATGCACAAACAGTAATATCTCCACATTGCAAGGTGCAATTCTGAAATTTTTTGCTTTTTCCTGTTAATCCTAGCATGATAAAGAAGATTCAAAGAGAGTGAGATGCCAGCTCCTTTCATTCAGTCAGTAGCTTCAAACATTTCTGGTATATGAAAAACATGTTTTTCAATGGCAAAAATCAATGAATATTGTAAATGCACAAACAGTAATATCTCCACATTGCAAGGTGCAATTCTGAAATTTTTTGCTTTTTCCTGTTAATCCTAGCATGATAAAGAAGATTCAAAGAGAGTGAGATGCCAGCTCCTTTCATTCAGTCAGTAGCTTCAAACATTTCTGGTATATGAAAAACATGTTTTTCAATGGCAAAAATCAATGAATATTGTAAATGCACAAACAGTAATATCTCCACATTGCAAGGTGCAATTCTGAAATTTTTTGCTTTTTCCTGCTAATCCTAGCATGATAAAGAAGATTCAAAGAGAGTGAGATGCCAGCTCCTTTCATTCAGTCAGTAGCTTCAAACATTTCTGGACGTTTTTCAATGGCAAAAATCAATGAATATTGTAAATGCACAAACAGTAATATCTCCACATTGCAAGGTGCAATTCTGAAATTTTTTGCTTTTTCCTGTTAATCCTAGCATGATAAAGAAGATTCAAAGAGAGTGAGATGCCAGCTCCTTTCATTCAGTCAGTAGCTTCAAACATTTCTGGTATATGAAAAACATGTTTTTCAATGGCAAAAATCAATGAATATTGTAAATGCACAAACAGTAATATCTCCACATTGCAAGGTGCAATTCTGAAAGTTTTTGCTTTTTCCTGTTAATCCTAGCATGATAAAGAAGATTCAAAGAGAGTGAGATGCCAGCTCCTTTCATTCAGTCAGTAGCTTCAAACATTTCTGGTATATGAAAAACATGTTTTTCAATGGCAAAAATCAATGAATATTGTAAATGCACAAACAGTAATATCTCCACATTGCAAGGTGCAATTCTGAAATTTTTTGCTTTTTCCTGCTAATCCTAGCATGATAAAGAAGATTCAAAGAGAGTGAGATGCCAGCTCCTTTCATTCAGTCAGTAGCTTCAAACATTTCTGGACGTTTTTCAATGGCAAAAATCAATGAATATTGTAAATGCACAAACAGTAATATCTCCACATTGCAAGGTGCAATTCTGAAATTTTTTGCTTTTTCCTGTTAATCCTAGCATGATAAAGAAGATTTAAAGAGAGTGAGATGCCAGCTCCTTTCATTCAGTCAGTAGCTTCAAACATTTCTGGTATATGAAAAACATGTTTTTCAATGGCAAAAATCAATGAATATTGCAAATGCACAAACAGTAATATCTCCACATTGCAAGGTGCAATTCTGAAATTTTTTGCTTTTTCCTGCTAATCCTAGCATGATAAAGAAGATTCAAAGAGAGTGAGATGCCAGCTCCTTTCATTCAGTCAGTAGCTTCAAACATTTTTGGTATATGAAAAACATGTTTTTCAATGGCAAAAATCAATGAATATTGTAAATGCACAAACAGTAATATCTCCACATTGCAAGGTGCAATTCTGAAATTTTTTGCTTTTTCCTGCTAATCCTAGCATGATAAAGAAGATTCAAAGAGAGTGAGATGCCAGCTCCTTTCATTCAGTCAGTAGCTTCAAACATTTCTGGTATATGAAAAACATGTTTTTCAATGGCAAAAATCAATGAATATTGTAAATGCACAAACAGTAATATCTCCACTTGCAAGGTGCAATTCTGAAATTTTTTGCTTTTTCCTGCTAATCCTAGCATGATAAAGAAGATTCAAAGAGAGTGAGATGCCAGCTCCTTTCATTCAGTCAGTAGCTTCAAACATTTCTGGACGTATTTCAATGGCAAAAATCAATGAATATTGTAAATGCACAAACAGTAATATCTCCACATTGCAAGGTGCAATTCTGAAATTTTTTGCTTTTTCCTGCTAATCCTAGCATGATAAAGAAGATTCAAAGAGAGTGAGATGCCAGCTCCTTTCATTCAGTCAGTAACTTCAAACATTTCTGGACGTTTTTCAATGGCAAAAATCAATGAATATTGTAAATGCACAAACAGTAATATCTCCACATTGCAAGGTGCAATTCTGAAATTTTTTGCTTTTTCCTGCTAATCCTAGCATGATAAAGAAGATTCAAAGAGAGTGAGATGCCAGCTCCTTTCATTCAGTCAGTAGCTTCAAACATTTCTGGTATATGAAAAACATGTTTTTCAATGGCAAAAATCAATGAATATTGTAAATGCACAAACAGTAATATCTCCACATTGCAAGGTGCAATTCTGAAATTTTTTGCTTTTTCCTGCTAATCCTAGCATGATAAAGAAGATTCAAAGAGAGTGAGATGCCAGCTCCTTTCATTCAGTCAGTAGCTTCAAACATTTCTGGTATATGAAAAACATGTTTTTCAATGGCAAAAATCAATGAATATTGTAAATGCACAAACAGTAATATCTCCACATTGCAAGGTGCAATTCTGAAATTTTTTGCTTTTTCCTGCTAATCCTAGCATGATAAAGAAGATTCAAAGAGAGTGAGATGCCAGCTCCTTTCATTCAGTCAGTAGCTTCAAACATTTCTGGTATATGAAAAACATGTTTTTCAATGGCAAAAATCAATGAATATTGTAAATGCACAAACAGTAATATCTCCACATTGCAAGGTGCAATTCTGAAATTTTTTGCTTTTTCCTGCTAATCCTAGCATGATAAAGAAGATTCAAAGAGAGTGAGATGCCAGCTCCTTTCATTCAGTCAGTAGCTTCAAACATTTCTGGACGTATTTCAATGGCAAAAATCAATGAATATTGTAAATGCACAAACAGTAATATCTCCACATTGCAAGGTGCAATTCTGAAATTTTTTGCTTTTTCCTGCTAATCCTAGCATGATAAAGAAGATTCAAAGAGAGTGAGATGCCAGCTCCTTTCATTCAGTCAGTAGCTTCAAACATTTCTGGACGTTTTTCAATGGCAAAAATCAATGAATATTGTAAATGCACAAACAGTAATATCTCCACATTGCAAGGTGCAATTCTGAAATTTTTTGCTTTTTCCTGTTAATCCTAGCATGATAAAGAAGATTCAAAGAGAGTGAGATGCCAGCTCCTTTCATTCAGTCAGTAGCTTCAAACATTTCTGGTATATGAAAAACATGTTTTTCAATGGCAAAAATCAATGAATATTGTAAATGCACAAACAGTAATATCTCCACATTGCAAGGTGCAATTCTGAAATATTTTGCTTTTTCCTGTTAATCCTAGCATGATAAAGAAGATTCAAAGAGAGTGAGATGCCAGCTCCTTTCATTCAGTCAGTAGCTTCAAACATTTCTGGTATATGAAAAACATGTTTTTCAATGGCAAAAATCAATGAATATTGTAAATGCACAAACAGTAATATCTCCACATTGCAAGGTGCAATTCTGAAATTTTTTGCTTTTTCCTGCTAATCCTAGCATGATAAAGAAGATTCAAAGAGAGTGAGATGCCAGCTCCTTTCATTCAGTCAGTAGCTTCAAACATTTCTGGACGTTTTTCAATGGCAAAAATCAATGAATATTGTAAATGCACAAACAGTAATATCTCCACATTGCAAGGTGCAATTCTGAAATTTTTTGCTTTTTCCTGCTAATCCTAGCATGATAAAGAAGATTCAAAGAGAGTGAGATGCCAGCTCCTTTCATTCAGTCAGTAGCTTCAAACATTTCTGGTATATGAAAAACATGTTTTTCAATGGCAAAAATCAATGAATATTGTAAATGCACAAACAGTAATATCTCCACATTGCAAGGTGCAATTCTGAAATTTTTTGCTTTTTCCTGCTAATCCTAGCATGATAAAGAAGATTCAAAGAGAGTGAGATGCCAGCTCCTTTCATTCAGTCAGTAGCTTCAAACATTTCTGGACGTTTTTCAATGGCAAAAATCAATGAATATTGTAAATGCACAAACAGTAATATCTCCACATTGCAAGGTGCAATTCTGAAATTTTTTGCTTTTTCCTGTTAATCCTAGCATGATAAAGAAGATTCAAAGAGAGTGAGATGCCAGCTCCTTTCATTCAGTCAGTAGCTTCAAACATTTCTGGTATATGAAAAACATGTTTTTCAATGGCAAAAATCAATGAATATTGTAAATGCACAAACAGTAATATCTCCACATTGCAAGGTGCAATTCTGAAATTTTTTGCTTTTTCCTGCTAATCCTAGCATGATAAAGAAGATTCAAAGAGAGTGAGATGCCAGCTCTTTTCATTCAGTCAGTAGCTTCAAACATTTCTGGACGTTTTTCAATGGCAAAAATCAATGAATATTGTAAATGCACAAACAGTAATATCTCCACATTGCAAGGTGCAATTCTGAAATTTTTTGCTTTTTCCTGTTAATCCTAGCATGATAAAGAAGATTCAAAGAGAGTGAGATGCCAGCTCCTTTCATTCAGTCAGTAGCTTCAAACATTTCTGGTATATGAAAAACATGTTTTTCAATGGCAAAAATCAATGAATATTGTAAATGCACAAACAGTAATATCTCCACATTGCAAGGTGCAATTCTGAAATTTTTTGCTTTTTCCTGCTAATCCTAGCATGATAAAGAAGATTCAAAGAGAGTGAGATGCCAGCTCCTTTCATTCAGTCAGTAGCTTCAAACATTTCTGGTATATGAAAAACATGTTTTTCAATGGCAAAAATCAATGAATATTGTAAATGCACAAACAGTAATATCTCCACATTGCAAGGTGCAATTCTGAAATTTTTTGCTTTTTCCTGCTAATCCTAGCATGATAAAGAAGATTCAAAGAGAGTGAGATGCCATCTCCTTTCATTCAGTCAGTAGCTTCAAACATTTCTGGTATATGAATAACATGATGTTTTTCAATGGCAAAAATCAATGAATATTGTAAATGCACAAACAGTAATATCTCCACATTGCAAGGTGCAATTCTGAAATTTTTTGCTTTTTCCTGCTAATCCTAGCATGATAAAGAAGATTCAAAGAGAGTGAGATGCCAGCTCCTTTCATTCAGTCAGTAGCTTCAAACATTTCTGGACGTTTTTCAATGGCAAAAATCAATGAATATTGTAAATGCACAAACAGTAATATCTCCACATTGCAAGGTGCAATTCTGAAATTTTTTGCTTTTTCCTGTTAATCCTAGCATGATAAAGAAGATTTAAAGAGAGTGAGATGCCAGCTCCTTTCATTCAGTCAGTAGCTTCAAACATTTCTGGTATATGAAAAACATGTTTTTCAATGGCAAAAATCAATGAATATTGTAAATGCACAAACAGTAATATCTCCACATTGCAAGGTGCAATTCTGAAATTTTTTGCTTTTTCCTGCTAATCCTAGCATGATAAAGAAGATTCAAAGAGAGTGAGATGCCAGCTCCTTTCATTCAGTCAGTAGCTTCAAACATTTCTGGTATATGAAAAACATGTTTTTCAATGGCAAAAATCAATGAATATTGTAAATGCACAAACAGTAATATCTCCACATTGCAAGGTGCAATTCTGAAATTTTTTGCTTTTTCCTGCTAATCCTAGCATGATAAAGAAGATTCAAAGAGAGTGAGATGCCAGCTCCTTTCATTCAGTCAGTAGCTTCAAACATTTCTGGTATATGAAAAACATGTTTTTCAATGGCAAAAATCAATGAATATTGTAAATGCACAAACAGTAATATCTCCACATTGCAAGGTGCAATTCTGAAATTTTTTGCTTTTTCCTGCTAATCCTAGCATGATAAAGAAGATTCAAAGAGAGTGAGATGCCAGCTCCTTTCATTCAGTCAGTAGCTTCAAACATTTCTGGACGTTTTTCAATGGCAAAAATCAATGAATATTGTAAATGCACAAACAGTAATATCTCCACATTGCAAGGTGCAATTCTGAAATTTTTTGCTTTTTCCTGCTAATCCTAGCATGATAAAGAAGATTCAAAGAGAGTGAGATGCCAGCTCCTTTCATTCAGTCAGTAGCTTCAAACATTTCTGGACGTTTTTCAATGGCAAAAATCAATGAATATTGTAAATGCACAAACAGTAATATCTCCACATTGCAAGGTGCAATTCTGAATTTTTTTACTTTTTCCTGTTAATCCTAGCATGATAAAGAAGATTCAAAGAGAGTGAGATGCCAGCTCCTTTCATTCAGTCAGTAGCTTCAAACATTTCTGGTATATGAAAAACATGTTTTTCAATGGCAAAAATCAATGAATATTGTAAATGCACAAACAGTAATATCTCCACATTGCAAGGTGCAATTCTGAAATTTTTTGCTTTTTCCTGTTAATCCTAGCATGATAAAGAAGATTCAAAGAGAGTGAGATGCCAGCTCCTTTCATTCAGTCAGTAGCTTCAAACATTTCTGGTATATGAAAAACATGTTTTTCAATGGCAAAAATCAATGAATATTGTAAATGCACAAACAGTAATATCTCCACATTGCAAGGTGCAATTCTGAAATTTTTTGCTTTTTCCTGCTAATCCTAGCATGATAAAGAAGATTCAAAGAGAGTGAGATGCCAGCTCCTTTCATTCAGTCAGTAGCTTCAAACATTTCTGGACGTTTTTCAATGGCAAAAATCAATGAATATTGTAAATGCACAAACAGTAATATCTCCACATTGCAAGGTGCAATTCTGAAATTTTTTGCTTTTTCCTGTTAATCCTAGCATGATAAAGAAGATTTAAAGAGAGTGAGATGCCAGCTCCTTTCATTCAGTCAGTAGCTTCAAACATTTCTGGTATATGAAAAACATGTTTTTCAATGGCAAAAATCAATGAATATTGTAAATGCACAAACAGTAATATCTCCACATTGCAAGGTGCAATTCTGAAATTTTTTGCTTTTTCCTGCTAATCCTAGAATGATAAAGAAGATTCAAAGAGAGTGAGATGCCAGCTCCTTTCATTCAGTCAGTAGCTTCAAACATTTCTGGTATATGAAAAACATGTTTTTCAATGGCAAAAATCAATGAATATTGTAAATGCACAAACAGTAATATCTCCACATTGCAAGGTGCAATTCGGAAATTTTTTGCTTTTTCCTGCTAATCCTAGCATGATAAAGAAGATTCAAAGAGAGTGAGATGCCAGCTCCTTTCATTCAGTCAGTAGCTTCAAACATTTCTGGTATATGAATAACATGATGTTTTTCAATGGCAAAAATCAATGAATATTGTAAATGCACAAACAGTAATATCTCCACATTGCAAGGTGCAATTCTGAAATTTTTTGCTTTTTCCTGCTAATCCTAGCATGATAAAGAAGATTCAAAGAGAGTGAGATGCCAGCTCCTTTCATTCAGTCAGTAGCTTCAAACATTTCTGGTATATGAAAAACATGTTTTTCAATGGCAAAAATCAATGAATATTGTAAATGCACAAACAGTAATATCTCCACATTGCAAGGTGCAATTCTGAAATTTTTTGCTTTTTCCTGCTAATCCTAGCATGATAAAGAAGATTCAAAGAGAGTGAGATGCCAGCTCCTTTCATTCAGTCAGTAGCTTCAAACATTTCTGGACGTTTTTCAATGGCAAAAATCAATGAATATTGTAAATGCACAAACAGTAATATCTCCACATTGCAAGGTGCAATTCTGAAATTTTTTGCTTTTTCCTGCTAATCCTAGCATGATAAAGAAGATTCAAAGAGAGTGAGATGCCAGCTCCTTTCATTCAGTCAGTAGCTTCAAACATTTCTGGACGTTTTTCAATGGCAAAAATCAATGAATATTGTAAATGCACAAACAGTAATATCTCCACATTGCAAGGTGCAATTCTGAAATTTTTTGCTTTTTCCTGTTAATCCTAGCATGATAAAGAAGATTCAAAGAGAGTGAGATGCCAGCTCCTTTCATTCAGTCAGTAGCTTCAAACATTTCTGGTATATGAAAAACATGTTTTTCAATGGCAAAAATCAATGAATATTGTAAATGCACAAACAGTAATATCTCCACATTGCAAGGTGCAATTCTGAAATTTTTTGCTTTTTCCTGCTAATCCTAGCATGATAAAGAAGATTCAAAGAGAGTGAGATGCCAGCTCCTTTCATTCAGTCAGTAGCTTCAAACATTTCTGGTATATGAAAAACATGTTTTTCAATGGCAAAAATCAATGAATATTGTAAATGCACAAACAGTAATATCTCCACATTGCAAGGTGCAATTCTGAAATTTTTTGCTTTTTCCTGCTAATCCTAGCATGATAAAGAAGATTCAAAGAGAGTGAGATGCCAGCTCCTTTCATTCAGTCAGTAGCTTCAAACATTTCTGGTATATGAAAAACATGTTTTTCAATGGCAAAAATCAATGAATATTGTAAATGCACAAACAGTAATATCTCCACATTGCAAGGTGCAATTCTGAAATTTTTTGCTTTTTCCTGCTAATCCTAGCATGATAAAGAAGATTCAAAGAGAGTGAGATGCCAGCTCCTTTCATTCAGTCAGTAGCTTCAAACATTTCTGGACGTATTTCAATGGCAAAAATCAATGAATATTGTAAATGCACAAACAGTAATATCTCCACATTGCAAGGTGCAATTCTGAAATTTTTTGCTTTTTCCTGCTAATCCTAGCATGATAAAGAAGATTCAAAGAGAGTGAGATGCCAGCTCCTTTCATTCAGTCAGTAGCTTCAAACATTTCTGGACGTTTTTCAATGGCAAAAATCAATGAATATTGTAAATGCACAAACAGTAATATCTCCACATTGCAAGGTGCAATTCTGAAATTTTTTGCTTTTTCCTGTTAATCCTAGCATGATAAAGAAGATTCAAAGAGAGTGAGATGCCAGCTCCTTTCATTCAGTCAGTAGCTTCAAACATTTCTGGTATATGAAAAACATGTTTTTCAATGGCAAAAATCAATGAATATTGTAAATGCACAAACAGTAATATCTCCACATTGCAAGGTGCAATTCTGAAATTTTTTGCTTTTTCCTGCTAATCCTAGCATGATAAAGAAGATTCAAAGAGAGTGAGATGCCAGCTCCTTTCATTCAGTCAGTAGCTTCAAACATTTCTGGACGTTTTTCAATGGCAAAAATCAATGAATATTGTAAATGCACAAACAGTAATATCTCCACATTGCAAGGTGCAATTCTGAAATTTTTTGCTTTTTCCTGCTAATCCTAGCATGATAAAGAAGATTCAAAGAGAGTGAGATGCCAGCTCCTTTCATTCAGTCAGTAGCTTCAAACATTTCTGGTATATGAAAAACATGTTTTACAATGGCAAAAATCAATGAATATTGTAAATGCACAAACAGTAATATCTCCACATTGCAAGGTGCAATTCTGAAATTTTTTGCTTTTTCCTGCTAATCCTAGCATGATAAAGAAGATTCAAAGAGAGTGAGATGCCAGCTCCTTTCATTCAGTCAGTAGCTTCAAACATTTCTGGACGTTTTTCAATGGCAAAAATCAATGAATATTGTAAATGCACAAACAGTAATATCTCCACATTGCAAGGTGCAATTCTGAAATTTTTTGCTTTTTCCTGTTAATCCTAGCATGATAAAGAAGACTCAAAGAGAGTGAGATGCCAGCTCCTTTCATTCAGTCAGTAGCTTCAAACATTTCTGGTATATGAAAAACATGTTTTTCAATGGCAAAAATCAATGAATATTGTAAATGCACAAACAGTAATATCTGCACATTGCAAGGTGCAATTCTGAAATTTTTTGCTTTTTCCTGCTAATCCTAGCATGATAAAGAAGATTCAAAGAGAGTGAGATGCCAGCTCTTTTCATTCAGTCAGTAGCTTCAAACATTTCTGGACGTTTTTCAATGGCAAAAATCAATGAATATTGTAAATGCACAAACAGTAATATCTCCACATTGCAAGGTGCAATTCTGAAATTTTTTGCTTTTTCCTGTTAATCCTAGCATGATAAAGAAGATTCAAAGAGAGTGAGATGCCAGCTCCTTTCATTCAGTCAGTAGCTTCAAACATTTCTGGTATATGAAAAACATGTTTTTCAATGGCAAAAATCAATGAATATTGTAAATGCACAAACAGTAATATCTCCACATTGCAAGGTGCAATTCTGAAATTTTTTGCTTTTTCCTGCTAATCCTAGCATGATAAAGAAGATTCAAAGAGAGTGAGATGCCAGCTCCTTTCATTCAGTCAGTAGCTTCAAACATTTCTGGTATATGAAAAACATGTTTTTCAATGGCAAAAATCAATGAATATTGTAAATGCACAAACAGTAATATCTCCACATTGCAAGGTGCAATTCTGAAATTTTTTGCTTTTTCCTGCTAATCCTAGCATGATAAAGAAGATTCAAAGAGAGTGAGATGCCAGCTCCTTTCATTCAGTCAGTAGCTTCAAACATTTCTGGTATATGAATAACATGATGTTTTTCAATGGCAAAAATCAATGAATATTGTAAATGCACAAACAGTAATATCTTCACATTGCAAGGTGCAATTCTGAAATTTTTTGCTTTTTCCTGCTAATCCTAGCATGATAAAGAAGATTCAAAGAGAGTGAGATGCCAGCTCCTTTCATTCAGTCAGTAGCTTCAAACATTTCTGGACGTTTTTCAATGGCAAAAATCAATGAATATTGTAAATGCACAAACAGTAATATCTCCACATTGCAAGGTGCAATTCTGAAATTTTTTGCTTTTTCCTGCTAATCCTAGCATGATAAAGAAGATTCAAAGAGAGTGAGATGCCAGCTCCTTTCATTCAGTCAGTAGCTTCAAACATTTCTGGTATATGAAAAACATGTTTTTCAATGGCAAAAATCAATGAATATTGTAAATGCACAAACAGTAATATCTCCACATTGCAAGGTGCAATTCTGAAATTTTTTGCTTTTTCCTGCTAATCCTAGCATGATAAAGAAGATTCAAAGAGAGTGAGATGCCAGCTCCTTTCATTCAGTCAGTAGCTTCAAACATTTCTGGTATATGAAAAACATGTTTTTCAATGGCAAAAATCAATGAATATTGTAAATGCACAAACAGTAATATCTCCACATTGCAAGGTGCAATTCTGAAATTTTTTGCTTTTTCCTGCTAATCCTAGCATGATAAAGAAGATTCAAAGAGAGTGAGATGCCAGCTCCTTTCATTCAGTCAGTAGCTTCAAACATTTCTGGACGTTTTACAATGGCAAAAATCAATGAATATTGTAAATGCACAAACAGTAATATCTCCACATTGCAAGGTGCAATTCTGAAATTTTTTGCTTTTTCCTGCTAATCCTAGCATGATAAAGAAGATTCAAAGAGAGTGAGATGCCAGCTCCTTTCATTCAGTCAGTAGCTTCAAACATTTCTGGACGTTTTTCAATGGCAAAAATCAATGAATATTGTAAATGCACAAACAGTAATATCTCCACATTGCAAGGTGCAATTCTGAATTTTTTTGCTTTTTCCTGTTAATCCTAGCATGATAAAGAAGATTCAAAGAGAGTGAGATGCCAGCTCCTTTCATTCAGTCAGTAGCTTCAAACATTTCTGGTATATGAAAAACATGTTTTTCAATGGCAAAAATCAATGAATATTGTAAATGCACAAACAGTAATATCTCCACATTGCAAGGTGCAATTCTGAAATTTTTTGCTTTTTCCTGTTAATCCTAGCATGATAAAGAAGATTCAAAGAGAGTGAGATGCCAGCTCCTTTCATTCAGTCAGTAGCTTCAAACATTTCTGGTATATGAAAAACATGTTTTTCAATGGCAAAAATCAATGAATATTGTAAATGCACAAACAGTAATATCTTCACATTGCAAGGTGCAATTCTGAAATTTTTTGCTTTTTCCTGCTAATCCTAGCATGATAAAGAAGATTCAAAGAGAGTGAGATGCCAGCTCCTTTCATTCAGTCAGTAGCTTCAAACATTTCTGGACGTTTTTCAATGGCAAAAATCAATGAATATTGTAAATGCACAAACAGTAATATCTCCACATTGCAAGGTGCAATTCTGAAATTTTTTGCTTTTTCCTGTTAATCCTAGCATGATAAAGAAGATTTAAAGAGAGTGAGATGCCAGCTCCTTTCATTCAGTCAGTAGCTTCAAACATTTCTGGTATATGAAAAACATGTTTTTCAATGGCAAAAATCAATGAATATTGTAAATGCACAAACAGTAATATCTCCACATTGCAAGGTGCAATTCTGAAATTTTTTGCTTTTTCCTGCTAATCCTAGCATGATAAAGAAGATTCAAAGAGAGTGAGATGCCAGCTCCTTTCATTCAGTCAGTAGCTTCAAACATTTCTGGTATATGAAAAACATGTTTTTCAATGGCAAAAATCAATGAATATTGTAAATGCACAAACAGTAATATCTCCACATTGCAAGGTGCAATTCTGAAATTTTTTGCTTTTTCCTGCTAATCCTAGCATGATAAAGAAGATTCAAAGAGAGTGAGATGCCAGCTCCTTTCATTCAGTCAGTAGCTTCAAACATTTCTGGACGTTTTTCAATGGCAAAAATCAATGAATATTGTAAATGCACAAACAGTAATATCTCCACATTGCAAGGTGCAATTCTGAAATTTTTTGCTTTTTC
>NW_027365964.1:0-86142 GCF_046119375.1 Phyllobates terribilis
GGAGACAACGTTTCAGAAAAGGGATTGTAGCAAACCAAAAAAGAAATTTTAAGCGCAGCAGAGTAACCAGCGCACATACCTGTTAGCTCAGGTGAGTTTAAAAGGCTGCTGTTGATAACAAGGGCATTTGCTAAATAGATGGTGTGTGTGCAACAATATACTGAAAGGTCAATTATATTGTGCAGCTTATCTCACCACCTGTAGTTATTTAGGTGAAAGCTCCAAAATGCTTGCCTAATATGTCTGTTTATCCAAAAGGAAGTAAAAAGGGAGAGCTAGAAAGATAGCATTTCATTACATTACATGGCAATGCAATGCACAGTTGCTGAAGTTGAACCAAAATGAGCTTGCAATCTGGCTTCTGCAACTTTGAACATGAAAAATCCAATGAGGAGAAGAAAAGCAAAGCCAAAGAGTCCATCCCAAAATCCGACAAACAAGCAAAATGAACAAAAAACATTGAATTCAATTCTTTCTGATTTTAGAAACTGCATTAAAGAAGGGGTGCACCGGTCCTGGAGATACTGCAATACCAGGTCAATGCGTGGAGTGGACAGAGCAAGCTCTTTTTCCATCACCCTGTTCTAAAAATCCATTTAATATATGGTCCCCAGATAGGGGACGTATCAGATATTAAACTGATAAGAACAGATACTACACTTGATCTTAGCCAAAAGGCCGAGAAGCGATAACCAGAATTGGTTTCAAACTACGGAGCCACCCAAGGATCCTGAAAAGTCCATTTGTGGAGATGAGCTCCTGGACTCCCGTTAAGAAGACATGTTGTCAACCTCTAGATCCCTTACATGCCTGCACTTTTCGGCTTGCTGCTGCTGCAATCCACGCGTTTTAGATCTGCATAACTCCACCTCTTTAAACACAGCACCTTCACCCCCTGCTGTTCCCACCCGCCTCAACACCGTTGGAAGGGAGGAGAACCAATTAAGGCGGGGGGTGGGGTGGAACGAGCAGCTGTCTACCCTTAGCAGGAGGGCTGCTGATTACATACCTCTCCTGCTGCTGCTGCTGCTGCTGGCTGTCCAGCAGCAGACTGAAGGTGGCTGCTGCTGTGCACAGGTATATAAAGGCTCAGAGCCTATTATGACACGCGCAGCCAGCGTTCCATTGCCACATTCCATCTACTGCAGGCAGGATACCTGGCTGGCTGAATGTCGCTGAGAAGCTCACAGAGACCGCCATAAGCAACAGTTTAACAGAATGCCACAGACTAATCAACCAAACTTTTTGGGTTGGGTTCTCTTTTATAGTCTGCAGGCATTAAATGAAAGAAGTCAGTGTTCCAGCAGAGGGAGACAACGTTTCAGAAAAGGGATTGTAGCAAACCAAAAAAGAAATTTTAAGCGCAGCAGAGTAACCAGCGCACATACCTGTTAGCTCAGGTGAGTTTAAAAGGCTGCTGTTGATAACAAGGGCATTTGCTAAATAGATGGTGTGTGTGCAACAATATACTGAAAGGTCAATTATATTGTGCAGCTTATCTCACCACCTGTAGTTATTTAGGTGAAAGCTCCAAAATGCTTGCCTAATATGTCTGTTTATCCAAAAGGAAGTAAAAAGGGAGAGCTAGAAAGATAGCATTTCATTACATTACATGGCAATGCAATGCACAGTTGCTGAAGTTGAACCAAAATGAGCTTGCAATCTGGCTTCTGCAACTTTGAACATGAAAAATCCAATGAGGAGAAGAAAAGCAAAGCCAAAGAGTCCATCCCAAAATCCGACAAACAAGCAAAATGAACAAAAAACATTGAATTCAATTCTTTCTGATTTTAGAAACTGCATTAAAGAAGGGGTGCACCGGTCCTGGAGATACTGCAATACCAGGTCAATGCGTGGAGTGGACAGAGCAAGCTCTTTTTCCATCACCCTGTTCTAAAAATCCATTTAATATATGGTCCCCAGATAGGGGACGTATCAGATATTAAACTGATAAGAACAGATACTACACTTGATCTTAGCCAAAAGGCCGAGAAGCGATAACCAGAATTGGTTTCAAACTACGGAGCCACCCAAGGATCCTGAAAAGTCCATTTGTGGAGATGAGCTCCTGGACTCCCGTTAAGAAGACATGTTGTCAACCTCTAGATCCCTTACATGCCTGCACTTTTCGGCTTGCTGCTGCTGCAATCCACGCGTTTTAGATCTGCATAACTCCACCTCTTTAAACACAGCACCTTCACCCCCTGCTGTTCCCACCCGCCTCAACACCGTTGGAAGGGAGGAGAACCAATTAAGGCGGGGGGTGGGGTGGAACGAGCAGCTGTCTACCCTTAGCAGGAGGGCTGCTGATTACATACCTCTCCTGCTGCTGCTGCTGCTGCTGGCTGTCCAGCAGCAGACTGAAGGTGGCTGCTGCTGTGCACAGGTATATAAAGGCTCAGAGCCTATTATGACACGCGCAGCCAGCGTTCCATTGCCACATTCCATCTACTGCAGGCAGGATACCTGGCTGGCTGAATGTCGCTGAGAAGCTCACAGAGACCGCCATAAGCAACAGTTTAACAGAATGCCACAGACTAATCAACCAAACTTTTTGGGTTGGGTTCTCTTTTATAGTCTGCAGGCATTAAATGAAAGAAGTCAGTGTTCCAGCAGAGGGAGACAACGTTTCAGAAAAGGCATTGTAGCAAACCAAAAAAGAAATTTTAAGCGCAGCAGAGTAACCAGCGCACATACCTGTTAGCTCAGGTGAGTTTAAAAGGCTGCTGTTGATAACAAGGGCATTTGCTAAATCGATGGTGTGTGTGCAACAATATACTGAAAGGTCAATTATATTGTGCAGCTTATCTCACCACCTGTAGTTATTTAGGTGAAAGCTCCAAAATGCTTGCCTAATATGTCTGTTTATCCAAAAGGAAGTAAAAAGGGAGAGCTAGAAAGATAGCATTTCATTACATTACATGGCAATGCAATGCACAGTTGCTGAAGTTGAACCAAAATGAGCTTGTAATCTGGCTTCTGCAACTTTGAACATGAAAAATCCAATGAGGAGAAGAAAAGCAAAGCCAAAGAGTCCATCCCAAAATCCGACAAACAAGCAAAATGAACAAAAAACATTGAATTCAATTCTTTCTGATTTTAGAAACTGCATTAAAGAAGGGGTGCACCGGTCCTGGAGATACTGCAATACTAGGTCAATGCGTGGAGTGGACAGAGCAAGCTCTTTTTCCATCTCCCTGTTCTAAAAATCCATTTAATATATGGTCCCCAGATAGGGGACGTATCAGATATTAAACTGATAAGAACAGATACTACACTTGATCTTAGCCAAAAGGCCGAGAAGCGATAACCAGAATTGGTTTCAAACTACGGAGCCACCCAAGGATCCTGAAAAGTCCATTTGTGGAGATGAGCTCCTGGACTCCCGTTAAGAAGACATGTTGTCAACCTCTAGATCCCTTACATGCCTGCACTTTTCGGCTTGCTGCTGCTGCAATCCACGCGTTTTAGATCTGCATAACTCCACCTCTTTAAACACAGCACCTTCACCCCCTACTGTTCCCACCCGCCTCAACACCGTTGGAAGGGAGGAGAACCAATTAAGGCGGGGGGTGGGGTGGAACGAGCAGCTGTCTACCCTTAGCAGGAGGGCTGCTGATTACATACCTCTCCTGCTGCTGCTGCTGCTGCTGCTGGCTGTCCAGCAGCAGACTGAAGGTGGCTGCTGCTGTGCACAGGTATATAAAGGCTCAGAGCCTATTATGACACGCGCAGCCAGCGTTCCATTGCCACATTCCATCTACTGCAGGCAGGATACCTGGCTGGCTGAATGTCGCTGAGAAGCTCACAGAGATCGCCATAAGCAACAGTTTAACAGAATGCCACAGACTAATCAACCAAACTTTTTGGGTTGGGTTCTCTTTTATAGTCTGCAGGCATCAAATGAAACAAGTCAGTGTTCCAGCAGAGGGAGACAACGTTTCAGAAAAGGCATTGTAGCAAACCAAAAAAGAAATTTTAAGCGCAGCAGAGTAACCAGCGCACATACCTGTTAGCTCAGGTGAGTTTAAAAGGCTGCTGTTGATAACAAGGGCATTTGCTAAATAGATGGTGTGTGTGCAACAATATACTGAAAGGTCAATTATA
The DNA here is from genome assembly GCF_046119375.1 of Phyllobates terribilis. NCBI lineage: Eukaryota > Metazoa > Chordata > Amphibia > Anura > Dendrobatidae > Phyllobates > Phyllobates terribilis. The sequence continues at coordinate 4,108 of NW_027365964.1, forward strand.
TTGTGCAGCTTATCTCACCACCTGTAGTTATTTAGGTGAAAGCTCCAAAATGCTTGCCTAATATGTCTGTTTATCCAAAAGGAAGTAAAAAGGGAGAGCTAGAAAGATAGCATTTCATTACATTACATGGCAATGCAATGCACAGTTGCTGAAGTTGAACCAAAATGAGCTTGTAATCTGGCTTCTGCAACTTTGAACATGAAAAATCCAATGAGGAGAAGAAAAGCAAAGCCAAAGAGTCCATCCCAAAATCCGACAAACAAGCAAAATGAACAAAAAACATTGAATTCAATTCTTTCTGATTTTAGAAACTGCATTAAAGAAGGGGTGCACCGGTCCTGGAGATACTGCAATACCAGGTCAATGCGTGGAGTGGACAGAGCAAGCTCTTTTTCCATCTCCCTGTTCTAAAAATCCATTTAATATATGGTCCCCAGATAGGGGACGTATCAGATATTAAACTGATAAGAACAGATCAGGTTTCAACATAATTTATTAAGTGCGTAAAAGATGGTTTACAATCAAAAAACAGCAACACAAACAATACATTAATAAAACACAGAATTCCACCCATAAAAACCCCATATACGATTAGCATCCCTCCTCCCAATACATTTGACATCCCTCAAGTAATAAATATACATCTGACTAAAAGCAATTTTAAGACAATCCTTCACAGAAATAGCATCACGTTTAAAAAGTAAAATATTGCGTGCCTTCCAAAGGGCGTCTTTAAAACAGTTAATCATACACCAACATATACAATACTGTTGAGGGGTCGGACATTTAAAAAGGCCATATAAAACATATTCATGGTTAAAATCTCTTAAACCGCAAGTCCATTTTAAAAGAATCCCAACTTTGTGCCAAAGTTCCTGTGCAAATGGGCAATTCCACATAAGGTGCAAGGTGGTTTCGTCATTAATACATGAGTCTCTGGGGCATTTTGCTCTGGCCACCAGGCCTCTCCTGTGGTGAAACTCTCTGGTGGGGAGGCACTGGTGGACCACCATCCATGCGATGTCCTTATGTCCATTTGCTAAGAATTTCCCGAAGACATTCTTCCAAACTTGCTTCGATCTCTCTTCTGAGAAATTTACTATGGGGGTCACATCTTCATTCCTCCTCAGAAAAGATAAAAGCTTCTTGCGGTCTTTAAAAATGTCCATATTAAAATCACCAAGGCTATAAAATCGAACAGTCTTTTCTAAGATTGCTTGGTGTTTGGGGGGGCATAGTAAAACAGGGGAATTCAACGACAACTTAAACCATCTTTTAAAAATCATCCCACAAGTATATTTTAAAAAATAACTTAGCGCACTATTACCATTAAAATGTTTGAAACAAAAGCAGAAATAATTTAAATACAAATAAATATGTAAGTCGGGGACATCCCTTCCGCCGTTCATTTTATTCTTCCTCATTATTTCTCTCCTTAATTTTTCCATTTTGGAGTTCCATAAAAACATAAAGATCATCCTAGTCATTTTTTTAATTAAAACATCAGAGGGGGGGTACACCATAGCTATATACAGTATGAGGGGTAACAACACTGATTTTATAATAAAATTTTCCCCTCCATTGTTAGGGACCTCAAACCCCAAAATGATATTTTCTTTGACATTTTTTCTATGACATTCTCCCAGCTTTGAGTTCCCACATTCTCCTCGTTAAAAACAACTCCAAGAATTTTTACATTGTCTCGTTTTATAGTGAGCTGCGGGAGTTGGGCGGTGTCCCAGGATCCCAAAGTCAGACATTCAGATTTATTTAAATTAAGTTTAAACCCGGATGCCTGGGAAAAAAATTCAATGCGCAACACCGCCCTCCGGAGGGAAGCAGGGTCCAAGCACACAACCGTCACGTCATCCATGTAGCCAAAGACTCTCACATCACTGCCACCTCCGCCAGGAACAGGAACCCCTCTAATCACTTTGTCTTTCCTTATTGCGCTCAGCAGGGGCTCCATGGCGCAGATGAACAGGATGGGCGACAAGGGGCATCCCTGCTTCACTCCGGACTCAAGGGGAACTCCATCTGTTAAAAAGCCATTAAGAGAAATTTGACTAAAACAATTTTTATATAAAATCTTAATACAATTTAAAAGCATATTAGGAATACCCATCCTTTTTAAAACTCTAAAAAGAAATCTATGAGAGACTCTATCGAAAGCTTTTTCAAAATCTAGGGCTAAAAGAGCTACATTTTGACCCCGGTCTCTGGAATACCAAATTACATCCCTTAATACGTTTAAAACCTCTGAAATACTTCTGCCTGGTACACTACAAACCTGCTCAGGCTGGATTAGTTTGGCAATGACATTCCTGAGCCGGTTTGCAACCACCTTAGCAAGTACCTTGTAATCAACGTTTAGGAGAGTTATGGGTCTCCAATTCGCTAGAGCACTGCGATCACCTTTTTTATATATCAAAGACACCACTCCTCTCCTCCACGAAAATGGCAACTGTTCACAAATAAAAACTTCTTTAAAAAGCATAAAAAGGTCCTCTTTTAAAATGTCCCAAAAAGTAAGGTAAAATTCTACAGGTAGTCCATCACACCCAGGTGCTTTACCCTTAGAGAAACTTTTAAAAACATAAAATAATTCCTCTAAAACAATATCGCGTTCTAAAAACTCCTGGTCTGTAAAATTTAACTTAAAATCGAGATCATTAAGAGCATCAGATAAAAAGGACTCATCTATACACTTTTTTACTAAAAAGATGCTTACAAAAGTTAAAAGTAGCATTCAACATTCCCTGCATAGATGTTTCACCCTCTAGATTTGTGATCACTTCTCTTTTATCCATGACTTTTTTGAAGAAGAAGCAAGAGCACTTCTCCCCCTCCTCCAAGTGCTGCACTCTAGAGTTAAAAATAATCTCTTTCCCCTTTGTGTCTATGCAGTTCTGGATTTCAGTTTTTAGGCTAGCAATATCATCTCCCACCTCCACCCCTAGCTCTTTGAATTTAAAAAGTGTTTGTAGTTTGGTATTAAGATCACTAAAACATCTTTTTTTCTCTCTAGCTTTACGTCTCCCTGCTTTTATAAAAAACATTCTGACTTTTTTTTTCAAATTTTCCCACCAGGTTACCATAGGGGCATCAGAAGGTTTTTGTCGCCGCCAGGCTTGATAGGCTTTACCAAAGTCTTGTCGAATCAGAGGGTCCTCCAGCAGGTAAGTACTTAGACGCCAGAGGCCCCTGTTGACCCTCTGTTCATCCCGGTATTCTAGGTGCACCTCCAAGCCCTTATGGTCAGAAAATATATTTGATGTTAAAACACATTTTACAGGGTTAAAATCATCTGATAGGAAAATAAAATCGATCCTGGAGGACACCCCTCTTCCGGACCACGTATAACCAGGGTCCGTCGGCAGGAGTGACCTCCACGCATCGCATAATTTAAAATCAGTTATAAAATCTTTCAATAGATGACATGACTTATCCAATTTGCGTAAAGGGTCACCCCCCGCTCGTTGTTCACTAGCACAAAGACAATTAAAATCACCCCCTACGATCAGGGGAGATGACCCAGTACAGTACAATGGCAATATCCCAAATAAATTAATTCTCTCTTGCTTATCAGGGGGAGCATAAATATTCATTACACGTAGGGTAAAACCATTAAATTTAAAATGCACTAAAACCACTCTGCCTGGTACTATTTCTGTGACAGCATTTACAGTAATATTTCTCCCACGACAGAGGAAGCCCACCCCCGCTGACTTGTTGTCATTGGAGCCAGACCAGATGGAGGGCCCCAGTCTCCAATCTGTCTTGATGTCATTATAATTTAGTGCATGTTGTATCCCGCATTCCTGTAATAAACAAATGTCAAAGTCAGCGGTTTCTAAATACTTGAATAGAGCAGCCCTACGAACTGGGCTCTTTAATGACCTCACATTCAGTGAGACAAGTCTTAATGTCGGCATTCATAGGTCAGGGTGGTGGATCTTCCATGAGGACACCTGACTCAAAGCCCTGTATGTCAAATTGCTCCAGGACATCCGGGCTAGAGGACCCAAACGACTCGATATTCTGTGAGCCGGCGGTTGCCCCCTCGTAGGTCACGGTTCCCAGCCACATTCCAGGAGACGCTGGGGCTTCGACATTCCGTCTCTTTTTCGGGGCAGACTCCACTAGGTCACTGGTGCAGTCCTCCTCTTCCTCCACCTCCTCCAGGGGGAGAGACTGGTCCATCAGGATAAGATCACCAACACCGATTCCCTGATGTTCGCCACCTAGAAGCAAAGCCCCCTCATCTGGCTGGCTAATCGCCCTGGAAGATCCTGAGGCCATCGCTGCGTGGTCCCCTGTAGCCAACCGCACAGGGGCACCACCCTCCAGCCCAACAGGATCGGTATCGGGAACCATCGACACGGAGGATACCCTCCCAGAAGGAGAACCCCTCCGCTCCGGTCTATGCGAGGTCCGCCCATCGTTAAGGGACTTCGATGCAGGGGCCGCCCCAGAGGGGCCTCCGGCTCCCTGCTCCATCCCAGCCTTCTCGCCCTTCGAACCGCCCTCCGACGCCGGCCCGCCAGTGAAGACCGGCGGGCGCATCGGCTCAGCTGCAGAAGATGCAGCTTCTGCATAGGTCCTGGTCCTGGTCCTGTTGGGGCATCCTCGGAACATGTGCCCCGCCTCACCACAAAGATTGCATTTCCTCCCAGCGGGACAGTCCTTCATTAAATGTCCGTAACAGCTGCAATTATTGCAGCGGTCTACTTTCCTGCCCGTGCAGGACGTTTGGGTATGACCCATTTGTCCACAGTTCCTGCAACATACCGGCATTCCAGGGTAAAATAAGTAGCCTCTGCTCTTACCGATCACAAATGTTGAGGGAGGGTGTAGCATTCCTCCCACTCCGCTTGGGTCCCTCTTTAGACGGGCCATGTACCTCCTCTTGCCGCACCAGAAGCCTACCGCGTTCTTCACAGTGCCCAGGTATCTCAGATCATCACAATAACGGATAAGGTAGGTCGAGATGTCTGCAGCTTCCACAAAGGGGTTCGGGAAATGCACCACGATAGGGATCTCGTCATAGGCATACAAGAGACAAAAGGTTAGTCCATCCAATTCATCTAAGTAGTTTTTCTCATTTACCTTTTGTACGAGTTGGTGACAGCATCCCTGGCTCTTGAAGGTGATGGTGTAAGTCCCCTTGTACTCATTGTCCTGGAAGCAGAATATGTCTTCCCGCCGAAACTCCAGAACTCCAAGCAGAATCCTATGGCAGATGTAGTCCAAGTTCTTCTCCGTCCTCGATCCTGCTCCAACTTCAATCCTCACGGTGTTCCGCATCCGGGCATCACCCGATGAATATGTGAGCGTTGCCGGCATCCTTCACTCAGGAACGTACCGACTCTTCTCTCTGAAAGGCGCAAGCCTTCATGGGATCCCTTCCCGTTGCTCCCGGACTAATCCTTCCTCCCAATAGCAGCAGGGGGGTTAAGTCCCTCCGAAGAGGAACGATCCCCCCAGGCCGAGAGAAAGGGTACCAAGAGCACCTCACAGGCAAGACCACACAGGTAAACCTGATAGATCGTGCCAAAAGGCCGAGAAACGATAACCAGAATTGGTTTCAAACTACGGAGCCACCCAAGGATCCTGAAAAGTCCATTTGTGGAGATGAGCTCCTGGACTCCCGTTAAGAAGACATGTTGTCAACCTCTAGATATCTTACATGCCTGCACTTTTCGGCTTGCTGCTGCTGCAATCCACGCGTTTTAGATCTGCATAACTCCACCTCTTTAAACACAGCACCTTCACCCCCTGCTGTTCCCACCCGCCTCAACACCGTTGGAAGGGAGGAGAACCAATTAAGGCGGGGGGTGGGGTGGAACGAGCAGCTGTCTACCCTTAGCAGGAGGGCTGCTGATTACATACCTCTCCTGCTGCTGCTGCTGCTGCTGCTGGCTGTCCAGCAGCAGACTGAAGGTGGCTGCTGCTGTGCACAGGTATATAAAGGCTCAGAGCCTATTATGACACGCGCAGCCAGCGTTCCATTGCCACATTCCATCTACTGCAGGCAGGATACCTGGCTGGCTGAATGTCGCTGAGAAGCTCACAGAGACCGCCATAAGCAACAGTTTAACAGAATGCCACAGACTAATCAACCAAACTTTTTGGGTTGGGTTCTCTTTTATAGTCTGCAGGCATTAAATGAAAGAAGTCAGTGTTCCAGCAGAGGGAGACAACGTTTCAGAAAAGGCATTGTAGCAAACCAAAAAAGAAATTTTAAGCGCAGCAGAGTAACCAGCGCACATACCTGTTAGCTCAGGTGAGTTTAAAAGGCTGCTGTTGATAACAAGGGCATTTGCTAAATAGATGGTGTGTGTGCAACAATATACTGAAAGGTCAATTATATTGTGCAGCTTATCTCACCACCTGTAGTTATTTAGGTGAAAGCTCCAAAATGCTTGCCTAATATGTCTGTTTATCCAAAAGGAAGTAAAAAGGGAGAGCTAGAAAGATAGCATTTCATTACATTACATGGCAATGCAATGCACAGTTGCTGAAGTTGAACCAAAATGAGCTTGTAATCTGGCTTCTGCAACTTTGAACATGAAAAATCCAATGAGGAGAAGAAAAGCAAAGCCAAAGAGTCCATCCCAAAATCCGACAAACAAGCAAAATGAACAAAAAACATTGAATTCAATTCTTTCTGATTTTAGAAACTGCATTAAAGAAGGGGTGCACCGGTCCTGGAGATACTGTAATACCAGGTCAATGCGTGGAGTGGACAGAGCAAGCTCTTTTTCCATCTCCCTGTTCTAAAAATCCATTTAATATATGGTCCCCAGATAGGGGACGTATCAGATATTAAACTGATAAGAACAGATTTTTGATTGAATATATCTTTTATTAGCACAAAAAATAAGTTAACAGACAGTGTACAGTGCCGCAGCCCAGTACACACAGAATTCTACATCATATTTACATAGCATGAGGATACGACGCACTAACTAGACACATCACACCCCTATGCTACACAAAACACTCAATCTGAAAGAAAAAGCATGTCAATCAATACAGTACGACGAACGTGATAAGGGATGGGGATTGGGAAAAAGGGGATGGGGAGGGGAAAATCACAGGCCCGAAGCTTTATTGAAAGACAAGACACATAAGGGGAGAGGGGGAGGAGGGGTTTAGTCCTCATCCTCGTCCTCCGGACCGTCCATGATGGAATAGTCTCTGAGCAGGCTGTGGATCAGCCTGCGGCAGTCCTGGATGGACATCCTCTCCCTCCTCAAGATGAGCCGGTTCCTGGCGACCCAAACGGCATCCTTGAAGCAGTTCATAAGGCGCCAAGCCTCCTGGATGGCTCCGACGGTATGAACCCCAGGGAAGAGTCCGTAAAGCACAGAATGGTGCGATAGGCTCGCCCTGGGGACAGAGTTCCTCAGGTCGTCCTCAAGTGCAGTCAATAGGCGCTGTGCAAATACGCAGTCCCAAAAAGTGTGCAAAGATGTTTCCTCCACGAAGGGGCACCTTGGGCAGTACCGGGTCTTGCACAGGTTCCGGGCATGCATGAATGACCGGACGGGCAGTCCGCCCTGAATCGCCATCCACGACAAGTCCTTGTGCCCGTTGGTCAGCCTGTCAGACGACACATTTGTCCACACAGTCTCCAGCGTGTCCTGGTGAAGTCCTGTGATGTTCTCCACGTCATCCTTGGCTCTGATTAGCTTGTGGATAGTTTTGGGCTTCCACAAGTCGGGCTTGAGTCCCTCCAGTTGATGCTCCCCCACAAATCGAACGACGTCTCCGTAGAACCATGGCGTCGTCCAGTTGTAGGGGAAGGAGCTGTCCCACTTGTCCCAGCCGAGTCGCCTCCAAAGAGGAAGCAGGAAGAAGCGAGACATGGACCTGCCCGCGGAGCCATTCTTGACTTGCAAAGTCCGGCGGACACAATCACACACAAAAGAGGATCGCAGGAGGGTGGGGATATCTGGAACGCCCTTCCCACCCTTGCGAGGCTCCTTGTACATGACGGCCCGCCTGACTCTGTCCATCTTGGATCCCCAGACAAAGTGAAACACTGTCCTGGTAATGGCCCTGCACACAGTGACGTGTGGGGGCCAGGCCTGCGCCGTGTACTGCAAGACGGGCAGGACCTCATTACGCAGGACGAGTGCCTTACCCTCACAAGTGAGGTGTCTGAGGCTCCAGAGTCCGATCCGTTGCTTCACCTTGGCCAAGCGTTCTTGCCAGGACTTGAGGGCCGCTCCTTCCTTCCCGAACCAGACTCCCAGCACCTTGAGGAAATCCGGTTGAATGTTGAAGGGGAAGGGGGCGGAGGAGGCCGGCTGCCAATCCCCGAAGAGCATGGCTTCCGACTTCCTGCAGTTGACTTTGGCCCCTGAAGCCCGGCCGAACCTCTCACACGTCTGGACGAGGGCGTCGACTGAACCACGATCAGCGCAGAAGACGGTGACGTCGTCCATGTAGAGCAAGCACTTGACCTCGTGTCGTCCCGGACCCGGTGCGGTGATCCCTCTGATCTCTCCATTCTGCCGGATAGCCTCTGCGAAGAGTTCTATAACACAAACAAAAAGAAGAGGTGATAGAGGGCAGCCTTGTCTGACCCCAGAGAGGACAGGGAAGGGGTCAGTCTTCCAGCCGTTCACCAACACCGAGCTGTGGATATCAAAATACATCAGACGGACATACGAACAAAACATGTTACCCAAACCTAACCGGTGCAGAGCTCGGCCCATGAACTCGTGGGAAACCCGGTCGAAGGCCTTCTCCTGATCCAAGGAGACCAGGGCCGCGTGTGAGCGGCGGACCTTGATGTACTCGACCGTGTCCCGCACGAGAGCGAGGCTGTCTGCGATGCGACGTCCAGGGATGCCGCAGGTCTGGTCCGGGTGGATGATCCGTCCGATGACCGTCTTAAGTCGTGTCGCCATCGTCTTGGCCAGGATCTTGTAGTCCACGTTGAGCAGAGTGATGGGACGCCAATTCCTCAGGTCGCACCTCTCTCCCTTCCGCTTGTACAGGATCGTGACCATTCCTTCCCTCAAAGATGGAGGCATTCTACCCTCCACCACCATCTCCTCGTACAGGTCCAACAGGTCTGGACAGATGAGGCCTCCCAGCGCTACATAGAGCTCCGCTGGAAGACCATCACTGCCCGGGGTCCTGCCGGTCCTAAAGGATTTAGCGGCAGAGAGCAATTCGCCCACCATCAGAGGTTTGTCCAAGGCTGCCGTGCCTGCAGGATCAAGATGGTTAGTGATACCTGACAGGAACTTATCAGCAGCGTCGGGGTCGGTAGTCTTGTGGGAGTAGAGTTCGCTGTAGAAGTCGCTGACGACCCTCATCACGTCCTCCTTCCCACGTCGCATGTTTCCGCTCTCGTCTCGCAGCTCGTTCAGGGGCGTGTGACCGGCATGAAGTTTCCTGAAAAAGAATGAGTTACATTTCTCACCCTTTTCCAGATTCTCCACTTTGGAACGGAAGACGATTCGCTTGGACTCCTCCTCAAAGTGCCTTTTCAGGCTCTTCTTGGTCTCCTCCAGCTCCTCCCTCACGTCCCAGCCGCAGTGAAGAAGGTCCTGCAGCGACCGCAGCTCGCGCTGCAGCCCTCTGAAGTCCCTCCTCTTCTCACACGCCTGTTGTCGACCCTTGGCCTGAAAGAAACAGCGAAACTCAAGTTTAACATATTCCCACCAATCAGAGACTGTTTGGAAGCTACCCTTGTAGGACTGCCACATTGCGTAGGCTGCTCTCAGCTCCTCCACGACTTCATCCTGAGCCAGCAGAGCACAATTCAGCTTCCAGGAGCCGGGGCCGGACGGAAAACCGTCGCCGAGGACACCTTGTAAGTGAATGGCTCTGTGGTCGGAGAAGAAGCAGGAGACCATCGAGTGCCTACTCTGCCTGACTGCCCGAGAGGTGAACACAAAGTCAATCCTGGAGCGGAGTGAGCCATCGGGTCGGCTCCACGAATAGTTCGTGGAGCCTCTCCCCATGGAGCCCACCACGTCCTGAAGAGAGGCCTCGGTTACCATCTCGATGAGCAGCTTGGACGTGATGTCCAACTTGGCAGATGTGCCAGAACTACGACCATCCTCCTCGATGGGGCAGTTGAAATCCCCGGCCATCACTAAGGTCCTGGTGGTGGCAAGCTGAAGCCGCAGGGTCTGGAAAAGCTCCAAACGCTCATTCTTCAGTGGGGACGCATACACGTTGATGAACCTGACAGGTTCTCCCGCCCAGTTGCCATCTACAACAAGAGCCCTGCCGCAGATGAGCTCCTGGACGGACTCAAGCGTGAATGCGCCCCCCCTGATCAGAATTGCGACCCCCGCAGACTTGCAGTCACCCCCACCGGACCAGTAGGATGGACCGTGGGACCACTCCCTGGCCAGATGTTTGAAGGACCTAGAGGAGGGAAGGGAACATTCCTGCAACATATAAACATCACACAACTGGGAAGTAAGGAAGGCATAAATAGTCTGACGTCTGAACTTGTCCTTGATGCTCCTGACATTAATGGAAAATAAGTTAATATTAGCCATCATGTAGGGAAAAAAGAAAAAGTTAGCGCAGGCAATACACCTTAGTTACCACTCCGGTCGGGTGGTCCCTCGTCGGTGTTGACTGCTGGTGACGGGATCACCAGCAGGCCCTCTTCCTCCATCTGGTCAAGCAGCGCGGCCTCGATCTCGGCGACCACCAGTTCCTCCTCTTCTGGCTCGGCCACCAGGGTCTCAACCATGTGCTCCATCTCTTCTGGCTCAGGGAGGGTATCCTCCTTTTCGCCTACGAAATCCAGAATCTTCTTTTTGGAGGATTCAGTAGCAGGGCTGTCCTCCACCTTCCTCTTTCCCCGGGTTGGAACTGGGGAGACAAGAAGGGGAAAATCCTCCTCGGAATAGATAGCGGCGGGTGGAGGAAAGGTTAATTCCACCGCTACCATGGTCTGGGGAGGGAGAGTGGCTGCCGGGGCAGGGGAAAGGACACCTGCTGAGGAGTAGGGGAAGGAGGAAGAGGAAGTGGAATCCTCAGCAGGGGTGGCCGGGGTGGGGGGGGATTGGATGGGGGTGGCAGGGGGAGGGATCGAGAGAGGGGTGACAGAACTCTTACCCTCCTTTGACTTTTTCTTCTGCTTCGGAGCTGCTGGGACCGTCGCTGGGGCTTTGGCCACCGACTCCTTGACCGCTTTGGCCTTGGTCGTCTCGGCCTTGGCCGCTGGGGCCTTGGTCGTCGCGTCCTTGACCTTCACAGGCCTGGTCGTCGGGGCCTTGTCCTCCGTAGCTGGGGTCGTCGCAACCACCGATGCCCAGGATCTCTCACGCCTGGGGCAATCCTTGTACAGATGAGCCGCCAGCCCACACAGGTTGCAGGACGTCTTCTTCGGGCAGTCCTTCGAGCTGTGTCCCGTCACTCGACAAATCCTGCAGGCATCCTCCTTGCAGTCCTTCATCTCGTGGCCATTCTTGCCGCATCTCCTGCAGTTCCGCGGCATGTCCGGGTAATAGATGAGGCCGTAGGAGTTGCCCAGGGAGAATGTCGGGGGCAGGTGCCGAAGTCCGTCTGAGTACGCCAGGTCCCTGTGAAGTCTAACGGTCACCGACCACTTACCTGTCCAGAAGCCGAGTCCATTCAGGATGTGAGAGGGTTCCTTCACAACCAAACAGAAGCGTCTCAGGAAGGTACAGATGTCTTGGCCTGGGGTGTGCGGGTTGCGCATGGAGACCGTGATCCTCCTTTCGTCCCTCTGGATAGGGCAGCTACCTGTAAAGGCAGAGAAAGAATTATCCGGTCCTTTTGCGCTTACCATTTCCCAGAACCTCCTGCAGGTGTTCACAGTGGCGAAGGTGACGAAGAAGATCCCCGTCAAGAAGGTCTGGATGCTGAGGGTGTCCGACCTGGAGAAGCCTCGATCCAGCAGCATCTTCTGGCAGAACACGTCCGAGGACATGTCCGGCACCCTCCCATCCACTTCCTTCAGCTTCAGGGCCACCGTCTGCCGCATCCATGGCTCCAGGGCTGGAGCTTCGTGGCGGGGCTTCTGGGGTCCCTTCTGCTGGCCAGTCGTGGAGGCAGAGTCCTTGGGGTCAGAATCGGCTCCTGGCTGGGCCCTCCTGGCTGTCCCCAGCTCCAGGCTCTTCTTTTCGGCCTTCCTCGCAGCACTTGCCATGGCTTTCCTCCTGCAGTTACTTCTTGGAGCTGGATCTGGAACTCTTCCTGGAATGGGTGGAGCTATGCAGATTCTTCTCCCGTCGTGTTCTGGACAAATTCCCCGAAAGGTCTTTGTCTCGATGATTTTCTTCCTCGAAGATTCCACAGGACAGCCCGATTCTTCTCCGAGTCTTCGTCTTCTTCTGGATTCTTTAGAGCTTCTTCCTCCCACCGATATCCGCCTTCCTTCTCCGATGTCAGCTGGGCTCCGAAGCTCTTCTCCTTCCGAGTTCGATCGCTCTCGTCAAGTGTAGATCGTAGCTCTTGTGTTCTTAAAAGAACAGATACTACACTTGATCTTAGCCAAAAGGCCGAGAAGCGATAACCAGAATTGGTTTCAAACTACGGAGCCACCCAAGGATCCTGAAAAGTCCATTTGTGGAGATGAGCTCCTGGACTCCCGTTAAGAAGACATGTTGTCAACCTCTAGATCCCTTACATGCCTGCACTTTTCGGCTTGCTGCTGCTGCAATCCACGCGTTTTAGATCTGCATAACTCCACCTCTTTAAACACAGCACCTTCACCCCCTGCTGTTCCCACCCGCCTCAACACCGTTGGAAGGGAGGAGAACCAATTAAGGCGGGGGGTGGGGTGGAACGAGCAGCTGTCTACCCTTAGCAGGAGGGCTGCTGATTACATACCTCTCCTGCTGCTGCTGCTGCTGCTGCTGGCTGTCCAGCAGCAGACTGAAGGTGGCTGCTGCTGTGCACAGGTATATAAAGGCTCAGAGCCTATTATGACACGCGCAGCCAGCGTTCCATTGCCACATTCCATCTACTGCAGGCAGGATACCTGGCTGGCTGAATGTCGCTGAAAAGCTCACAGAGACCGCCATAAGCAACAGTTTAACAGAATGCCACAGACTAATCAACCAAACTTTTTGGGTTGGGTTCTCTTTTATAGTCTGCAGGCATCAAATGAAAGAAGTCAGTGTTCCAGCAGAGGGAGACAACGTTTCAGAAAAGGCATTGTAGCAAACCAAAAAAGAAATTTTAAGCGCAGCAGAGTAACCAGCGCACATACCTGTTAGCTCAGGTGAGTTTAAAAGGCTGCTGTTGATAACAAGGGCATTTGCTAAATAGATGGTGTGTGTGCAACAATATACTGAAAGGTCAATTATATTGTGCAGCTTATCTCACCACCTGTAGTTATTTAGGTGAAAGCTCCAAAATGCTTGCCTAATATGTCTGTTTATCCAAAAGGAAGTAAAAAGGGAGAGCTAGAAAGATAGCATTTCATTACATTACATGGCAATGCAATGCACAGTTGCTGAAGTTGAACCAAAATGAGCTTGTAATCTGGCTTCTGCAACTTTGAACATGAAAAATCCAATGAGGAGAAGAAAAGCAAAGCCAAAGAGTCCATCCCAAAATCCGACAAACAAGCAAAATGAACAAAAAACATTGAATTCAATTCTTTCTGATTTTAGAAACTGCATTAAAGAAGGGGTGCACCGGTCCTGGAGATACTGCAATACCAGGTCAATGCGTGGAGTGGACAGAGCAAGCTCTTTTTCCATCTCCCTGTTCTAAAAATCCATTTAATATATGGTCCCCAGATAGGGGACGTATCAGATATTAAACTGATAAGAACAGATACTACACTTGATCTTAGCCAAAAGGCCGAGAAGCGATAACCAGAATTGGTTTCAAACTATGGAGCCACCCAAGGATCCTGAAAAGTCCATTTGTGGAGATGAGCTCCTGGACTCCCGTTAAGAAGACATGTTGTCAACCTCTAGATCCCTTACATGCCTGCACTTTTCGGCTTGCTGCTGCTGCAATCCACGCGTTTTAGATCTGCATAACTCCACCTCTTTAAACACAGCACCTTCACCCCCTGCTGTTCCCACCCGCCTCAACACCGTTGGAAGGGAGGAGAACCAATTAAGGCGGGGGGTGGGGTGGAACGAGCAGCTGTCTACCCTTAGCAGGAGGGCTGCTGATTACATACCTCTCCTGCTGCTGCTGCTGCTGCTGCTGCTGGCTGTCCAGCAGCAGACTGAAGGTGGCTGCTGCTGTGCACAGGTATATAAAGGCTCAGAGCCTATTATGACACGCGCAGCCAGTGTTCCATTGCCACATTCCATCTACTGCAGGCAGGATACCTGGCTGGCTGAATGTCGCTGAGAAGCTCACAGAGACCGCCATAAGCAACAGAATGCCACAGACTAATCAACCAAACTTTTTGGGTTGGGTTCTCTTTTATAGTCTGCAGGCATTAAATGAAAGAAGTCAGTGTTCCAGCAGAGGGAGACAACGTTTCAGAAAAGGCATTGTAGCAAACCAAAAAAGAAATTTTAAGCGCAGCAGAGTAACCAGCGCACATACCTGTTAGCTCAGGTGAGTTTAAAAGGCTGCTGTTGATAACAAGGGCATTTGCTAAATAGATGGTGTGTGTGCAACAATATACTGAAAGGTCAATTATATTGTGCAGCTTATCTCACCACCTGTAGTTATTTAGGTGAAAGCTCCAAAATGCTTGCCTAATATGTCTGTTTATCCAAAAGGAAGTAAAAAGGGAGAGCTAGAAAGATAGCATTTCATTACATTACATGGCAATGCAATGCACAGTTGCTGAAGTTGAACCAAAATGAGCTTGTAATCTGGCTTCTGCAACTTTGAACATGAAAAATCCAATGAGGAGAAGAAAAGCAAAGCCAAAGAGTCCATCCCAAAATCCGACAAACAAGCAAAATGAACAAAAAACATTGAATTCAATTCTTTCTGATTTTAGAAACTGCATTAAAGAAGGGGTGCACCGGTCCTGGAGATACTGCAATACCAGGTCAATGCGTGGAGTGGACAGAGCAAGCTCTTTTTCCATCTCCCTGTTCTAAAAATCCATTTAATATATGGTCCCCAGATAGGGGACGTATCAGATATTAAACTGATAAGAACAGATTGTTTTTTTTTTTGAAAGCCCGAATTCGTGTACAAAACCCGAGTGCGCTTAAAAAAGTGACAAGTGCCACAAAAAAAGTGCACTAGGATGCTGGTCTTCTTGAAACCCTCTCCAAAAGGAGAAGGGTCCCCCAAACCATTCCCCGTCCCTCCGAGCCAAAAGGCCACAGCGAGGAACAGGGACAAAAAGCCACCTCCAGCCGAAGCCAGAGGCGACCCAATCTTACCCCCAGCACCTGCCCGAGTTCTCACCCGAGCAAGGCACTGGGAGCCAAAGACTGAGCTCCCCTCCCGGAAGAGGGGAGCCAACAACGCTCTCCTCCCAAAAGAGGAGAGCCAGGGGGGTTCAGGGGGGAGCGGAACCTGATGGCCACACACTCCCCCCCTAGACCTGCCAAGAGAGGAACCCGTAAGGGAACCGCATCCCGACAAAATCCTAGTAGGACGTGACACACGTGAATAAGTGGACACACAGTGACAAAGAAATTAAATAAATAGTGAAGGTTTCACAGTATAATACTGCCCGGACCTTCGACCGGGAATTGAAAAATTCCCCATCCTAAGACCAGAAGGCCCGGAATAAGGGTGTGTGCGAAGAAAGAAAATTTGAAGTGCTTGTGCAAATGTGCCATAAACTCAAGTGGGGTTCCCAATCCCAGTGAGTTAAGGCACCCCAGGGTCACCACTCCTGGGGCACTTCACACTTCGGGCTTTCGATCTTCCCCGGCCCAATGGCGTCGATCCTGAGGGGCCATGCTTTCCACCAGATGACTATATTAGCCACCTGGCGTACTAACAAGCGCCTAAACCCCAGTGTGCATAATGTATCAATCTACTAGGGCGGCCAACATCCAAAACCGCCTTTTCGAAAGATACTACACTTGATCTTAGCCAAAAGGCCGAGAAGCGATAACCAGAATTGGTTTCAAACTACGGAGCCACCCAAGGATCCTGAAAAGTCCATTTGTGGAGATGAGCTCCTGGACTCCCGTTAAGAAGACATGTTGTCAACCTCTAGATCCCTTACATGCCTGCACTTTTCGGCTTGCTGCTGCTGCAATCCACGCGTTTTAGATCTGCATAACTCCACCTCTTTAAACACAGCACCTTCACCCCCTGCTGTTCCCACCCGCCTCAACACCGTTGGAAGGGAGGAGAACCAATTAAGGCGGGGGGTGGGGTGGAACGAGCAGCTGTCTACCCTTAGCAGGAGGGCTGCTGATTACATACCTCTCCTGCTGCTGCTGCTGCTGCTGCTGGCTGTCCAGCAGCAGACTGAAGGTGGCTGCTGCTGTGCACAGGTATATAAAGGCTCAGAGCCTATTATGACACGCGCAGCCAACGTTCCATTGCCACATTCCATCTACTGCAGGCAGGATACCTGGCTGGCTGAATGTCGCTGAGAAGCTCACAGAGACCGCCATAAGCAACAGTTTAACAGAATGCCACAGACTAATCAACCAAACTTTTTGGGTTGGGTTCTCTTTTATAGTCTGCAGGCATTAAATGAAAGAAGTCAGTGTTCCAGCAGAGGGAGACAACGTTTCAGAAAAGGCATTGTAGCAAACCAAAAAAGAAATTTTAAGCGCAGCAGAGTAACCAGCGCACATACCTGTTAGCTCAGGTGAGTTTAAAAGGCTGCTGTTGATAACAAGGGCATTTGCTAAATAGATGGTGTGTGTGCAACAATATACTGAAAGGTCAATTATATTGTGCAGCTTATCTCACCACCTGTAGTTATTTAGGTGAAAGCTCCAAAATGCTTGCCTAATATGTCTGTTTATCCAAAAGGAAGTAAAAAGGGAGAGCTAGAAAGATAGCATTTCATTACATTACATGGCAATGCAATGCACAGTTGCTGAAGTTGAACCAAAATGAGCTTGTAATCTGGCTTCTGCAACTTTGAACATGAAAAATCCAATGAGGAGAAGAAAAGCAAAGCCAAAGAGTCCATCCCAAAATCCGACAAACAAGCAAAATGAACAAAAAACATTGAATTCAATTCTTTCTGATTTTAGAAACTGCATTAACCCCTTAAGCCCCGCGGGTGGTTTGCACGTTAATGACCGGGCCAATTTTTACAATTCTGACCACTGTCACTTTATGAGGTAATTACTCTCGAACGCTTCAACGGATCCCCCTGATTCTGAGATTGTTTTTTCGTGACATATTGTACTTCATGATTGTGGAAAAATTTCTTCGATATCACTTGCGTTTATTTGTGAAAAAAACGGAAATTTGGCGAAAATTTTGAAAATTTTGCAATTTTCAAAATTTGAATTTTTAAGCCCTGAAATCAGAGCGATATGTCACACAAAAGAGTTAATAAATAACATTTCCCACATGTCTACTTTACATCAGCACAATTTTGGAACCAAAATTTTTTTTTGTTAGGGAGCTATAAGGGTTAAAAGTTGACCAGCGATTTCTCATTTTTCCAACAAAATTTACAAAACCATTTTTTTAGGGACCACATCACATTTGAAGTCACTTTGAGAGGTCTTTATGACAGAAAATACCCAAAAGTGACACCATTCTAAAAACTGCACCCCTCAAGGTGCTCAAAACCACATTCAAGAACTTTATTAACCCTTCAGGTGCTTCACAGGAATTTTTTGAATGTGGAAGAAAAAAATGAACATTTAACTTTTTTCACAAAAATGTTAATTTAGACCCAATTTTTTTTATTTTCACAGGCGTAACAAGAAAAAATGGACCCCAAAATTTGTTGTGCAATTTCCCCTGGGCACGCAGATACCCAATATTTGGGGAAAAAATACTGTTTGGGCGCACGGCAGGGCTCGGAAGGGAAGGAGCGCTATTTGACTTTTTGATTGTAAAATTTGCTTGAATAATTAGCGGACGCCATGTTGTGTTTGGAGAGCCCATGTGTGCCCAAACTTTGGAGCTCCCCCACAAGTGACCCCATTTTGGAAACTAGACCCCCCAAGGCACCTATCTAGATGCATAGTGAGCACTTGGAACCCCCAGGTGCTTCACAAATTGATTCGTAACAATGAAAAAGTGAAAAAAAAAACACTTTTTCATTTTTATGAATCAATTTGTGAAGCACCTGAGTGTTCCAAGTGCTCACAATGCATCTAGATAGGTGCCTTGGGGGGTCTAGTTTCCAAAATGGGGTCACTTGTGGGGGAGCTCCAATGTTTGGGCACACAGCGGCTCTCCAAACGCAACATGGTGTCGCTAACAATTTGAGCCGATTTTCCGTTAAATTTGTTAGAGGACACCATGTTGCATTTAGAGAGTCCCTGTGTGCCCAAACATTGGAGCTCCCCCACAAGTGACCCCATTTTGGAAACTAGACCCCCCAAGGCACCTATCTAGATGCATAGTGAGCACTTGGAACCCCCAGGTGCTTCACAAATTGATTCGTAACAATGAAAAAGTGAAAAAAAAAACACTTTTTCATTTTTATGAATCAATTTGTGAAGCACCTGAGTGTTCCAAGTGCTCACAATGCATCTAGATAGGTGCCTTGGGGGGTCTAGTTTCCAAAATGGGGTCACTTGTGGGGGAGCTCCAATGTTTGGGCACACAGCGGCTCTCCAAACGCAACATGGTGTCGCTAACAATTTGAGCCGATTTTCCGTTAAATTTGTTAGAGGACACCATGTTGCATTTAGAGAGTCCCTGTGTGCCCAAACATTGGAGCTCCCCCACAAGTGACCCCATTTTGGAAACTAGACCCCCCAAGGCACCTATCTAGATGCATAGTGAGCACTTGGAACCCCCAGGTGCTTCACAAATTGATTCGTAACAATGAAAAAGTGAAAAAAAAAACACTTTTTCATTTGTATGAATCAATTTGTGAAGCACCTGAGGGTTCCAAGTGCTCACTATGCATCTAGATAGGTGCCTTGGGTGGTCTAGTTTCCAAAATGGGGTCACTTGTGGGGGAGCTCCAATATTTGGGCACACAGCGGCTCTCTAAATGCAACATGGTGTCCGCTAACAAATTTAACGCAAAATTGGCTCAAATTGTTAGCGACACCATGTTGCGTTTGGAGAGCTGCTGTGTGCCCAAACATTGGAGCTCCCCCACAAGTGACCCCATTTTGGAAACTAGACCCCCCAAGGCACCTATCTAGATGCATAGTGAGCACTTGGAACCCCCAGGTGCTTCACAAATTGATTCGTAACAATGAAAAAGTGAAAAAAAAAACACTTTTTCATTTTTATGAATCAATTTGTGAAGCACCTGGGGGTTCCAACTGCTCACTATGCATCTAGATAGGTGCCTTGGGGGGTCTAGTTTCCAAAATGGGGTCACTTGTGGGAGAGCTCCAATGTTTGGGCACACAGGGACTCTCTAAATGCAACATGGTATCCGCTAACAAATTGAATGGAAAATCGGCTCAAATTGTTAGCGGACACCACATTGCGTTTGGAGAGCTTCTCTGTGCCCAAACTTTGGAGCTCCCCCACAAGTGACCCCATTTGGAAACTAGACCCCCCAAGGCACCTTTCTAGATGCATAGTGAGCACTTGGAACCCCCAGGTGCTTCACAAATTGATTCGTAATAATGAAAAAGTGAAAAAAAAAACACTTTTTCATTTTTACGAATCAATTTGTGAAGCACCTAGGGGTTCCAAGTGCTCACTATGCATCTAGATAGGTGCCTTGGGGGGTCTAGTTTCCAAAATGGGGTCACTTGTGGGGGAGCTCCAATGTTTGGGCACACAGGGACTCTCTAAATGCAACATGGTATCCGCTAACAAATTGAATGGAAAATCGGCTCAAATTGTTAGCGGACGCCACATTGCGTTTGGAGAGCCCCTCTGTGCCCAAACTTTGGAGCTCCCCCACAAGTGACCCCATTTTGGAAACTAGACCCCCCAAGGCACCTTTCTAGATGCATAGTGAGCACTTGGAACCCCCAGGTGCTTCACAAATTGATTCGTAATAATGAAAAAGTGAAAAAAAAAACACTTTTTCATTTTTACGAATCAATTTGTGAAGCACCTAGGGGTTCCAAGTGCTCACTATGCATCTAGATAGGTGCCTTGGGGGGTCTAGTTTCCAAAATGGGGTCACTTGTGGGGGAGCTCCAATGTTTGGGCACACAGGGACTCTCTAAATGCAACATGGTATCCGCTAACAAATTGAATGGAAAATCGGCTCAAATTGTTAGCGGACGCCACATTGCGTTTGGAGAGCCCCTCTGTGCCCAAACTTTGGAGCTCCCCCACAAGTGACCCCATTTTGGAAACTAGACCCCCCAAGGCACCTTTCTAGATGCATAGTGAGCACTTGGAACCCCCAGGTGCTTCACAAATTGATTCGTAATAATGAAAAAGTGAAAAAAAAAACACTTTTTCATTTTTACGAATTAATTTGTGAAGCACCTAGGGGTTCCAAGTGCTCACTATGCATCTAGATAGGTGCCTTGGGGGGTCTAGTTTCCAAAATGGGGTCACTTGTGGAGGAGCTCCAATGTTTGGGCACACAGGGACTCTCCAAATGCAACATGATATCCGCTAACAATTTGAGCCGACAATTTGTTAGCGGATATCATGTTGCATTTGGAGAGTCCCTGTGTGCCCAAACATTGGAGCTCCCCCACAAGTGACCCCATTTTGGAAACTAGACCCCCCAAGGCACCTATCTAGATTCATAGTGAGCACTTGGAACCCCAGGTGCTTCACAAATTGATTCATAAAAATGAAAAAGTGTTTT
Source organism: Phyllobates terribilis (assembly GCF_046119375.1). NCBI lineage: Eukaryota > Metazoa > Chordata > Amphibia > Anura > Dendrobatidae > Phyllobates > Phyllobates terribilis. Next base: position 24,914 of record NW_027365964.1, read on the forward strand.
TTTTTTCACTTTTTCATTTTTACGAATCAATTTGTGAAGCACCTGGGGGTTCCAAGTGCTCACTATGCATCTAGAAAGGTGCCTTGGGGGGTCTAGTTTCCAAAATGGGGTCACTTGTGGGGGAGCTCCAAAGTTTGGGCACAGAGGGGCTCTCCAAACGCAATGTGGTGTCCGCTAACAATTTGAGCCGATTTTCCATTTAATTTGTTAGCGGATACCATGTTGCATTTAGAGAGTCCCTGTGTGCCCAAACATTGGAGCTCCCCCACAAGTGACCCCATTTTGGAAACTAGACCCCCCAAGGCACCTATCTAGATTCATAGTGAGCACTTGGAACCCCAGGTGCTTCACAAATTGATTCATAAAAATGAAAAAGTGTTTTTTTTTTCACTTTTTCATTTTTACGAATCAATTTGTGAAGCACCTGGGGGTTCTAAGTGCTCACTATGCATCTAGATAGGTGCCTTGGGGGGTCTAGTTTCCAAAATGGGGTCACTTGTGGGGGAGCTCCAATGTTTGGACACACAGGGGCTCTCCAAACGCAACATGGCGTCCGCTAACAATTTGAGCCGATTTTCCATTCAATTTGTTAGCGGACACCATGTCGCGTTTGGAGAGCCCGTGATGTGCCTAAACAGTGGAGCTCCCCCACAAGTGTCCCCATTTTGGAAACTATACCCCTCAAAGATTTTATTAAGGTGTATAGTGAACATTTTGAACCCAGAGGTACGGCACATTATTTGTTTACATTAGGTCATCATATTGAATAAGTTTTCATTATTCTTGAGCGCAAGTGCTCGCTACTTGAGTTTGCATCGGGTACTCAGGTATGCACCATGTACAGCGTGTGCTCGAGTGACATGCTCGAGTCCCTGCTCCGCATGTTTCACGGTTATTAGACACCCAAAAAAAAACATGCGGGGATCGCTCGTGCATGGCAGGCAATCCCCGTAAAGTTTTTTGGCCGCGAAGCATATGGGGCAGAGACTCGAGCATGTCACTCAAATACCCACGATACTAAATGCATACCAGAGCACCCGATGCAAACTCAAGTAGCGAGCACTTGCTCTCAACACTAGTCGCCATATCGTCATCTTTTTTTCTTACTTTTGAAAAAAATCCCAACCCCAGCCCTAACCCTAGCACAACCCTAGCCCCAGCACAACCCTAGCCCCAGCACAACCCTAGCCCCAGCACAACCCTAGCCCCAGCACAACCCTAGCCCCAGCACAACCCTAGCCCCAAACCCAGCCCTAACCCTAGCCCAATCCTAACTCAAGAGTTTATTTTTGACGCCGTTCCTTGTGCGGTATAAGTGATTAGACGACTTTATTCTTCGGGTCGGTGTGATTACAGCAATGCCAGAATCATATGGGGTTTTTATGACTGACAGCTGTCACACACTAAAAGACGCATTTTTTGTAAAATCTAGTTTTTGCATCGCCATATTTTGAGAGCTATAATTTTTCCAAATTTTGGCAGACAGTCATGTGACGGCTCGTTTTTTGCGGGATGACTTGACGTTGTTATTGGTGCCATTTTCAGGCACGTGACATTTTTTGATCGCTTTCTATTCCGATTTTTGGGAGGCAGAATAAACAAAAACCAACAATTCAGGAATTGTTTTTTTTTTTTTTTTTTTATTCTGTTCCGCGTGTGGTAAAATTGATGAGGCAGCTTTACTCTTCGGGTCAGTACGTTTACAGCGGTACCACATTTGTATAATTTTTCTATGTTTTGGCGCTTATACACAATAAAAGCTATTTTATAGAAAAAAATATTTTTTAGTATCGCTTTATTCTGAGAGCTATAACTTTTTTATTTTTCGGCTGATGGAGCTATATGGCGGCTTGTTTTTTGCGGGACGAGATGACGTTTTCAGCGGTATCATTTTTATTTATATGCGTCTTTTTGATCGCGTGTTATTCCACTTTTTGTTTGGCGGTATGGTGATAAAGCATTGTTTTTTGCTTGGTTTTTTTTTTTTTTTTTTTACCGTGTTCACTGAAGGGGTTAACTAGTGGGACAGTTTTATAGGTCAGGTTGTTCCGGACGCGGCGATACCAAATATGTGTACTTTTATTGTTTTTTTTTTATTTTTTTTATAATAATATTTATTGATGGGTACATTATATTTTTATTTTTGGTGTATTATTTTTTTTATTTTTTTATAATATTTTTGCACATTTTTTTTTTTTTTTTTTTCCACTTTCACACAGTTTATACACTTTATTACTTTGTCCCACTCTGGGACTTTCACTTTTTTTTTTCTGATCGCCTGCATGGCACAGGAATGGAGCACCATCCCTATGCCATGAAGGCTGTCAGAAGTGCACAGTGTGAAGATTGCTTGGAGATGCACTGCGCATGTCCAAGCAATCTTCCTGCTCTCTGGTGACCCGGATGTTGTCATGACGACATCGGGTCGTCATGGCAACACCCGGGAAGCCTTTGCAGACTGCGCTGGAAGCCGGAAGAGGAGGTGAGTATCGGCGATCACCTCCCCTTGCCCCCGCAATGCCGCGATCGACTTCGATCGACTTCGATCGCAGCATCGCGGGGGTTAATGTGCTGGGAGCGGTGCGTGACCGCTCCCTGCACATAGTACCGGGTGTCAGCTGTGACAATCAGCTGACACCCGGCGGCGATCGCGCCCGCACAGCCTGTGTGCGCGCGCGATCGCCATGACGTACTAATACGGGTCTGGCTCTTAAGTCCCAGGGCACAGACGCGTATTAGTACGTCAGATGTTATTAAGGGGTTAAAGAAGGGGTGCACCGGTCCTGGAGATACTGCAATACCAGGTCAATGCGTGGAGTGGACAGAGCAAGCTCTTTTTCCATCTCCCTGTTCTAAAAATCCATTTAATATATGGTCCCCAGATAGGGGACGTATCAGATATTAAACTGATAAGAACAGATTTTTTTTTTTTTTTTTTTTTTAAAACCACTCAGGTTTAGATATAAGCAAACAGTTAACCAGACTTCGTCATAAGTTATACTGCCACTTCATAAACATCATTGTGGTTTCTTTATTAAAGTATTATTCAACAAAAATACAAACAAGTAATCCTATGCCAGAGAAATTTCCAGAAAAATTATCAACGGTATTTAACCATATCCTGCCACTTAAGGTATTTCCACACACCTTCAGAATCTGTTCCACCACCACTACCTTCTCTTGTATCCCACAAATAGATTACATATAGTCTTGCTAAGATCAACCTAATACAATCATTTACTGTTAAATTTACTCTTTTAAACACACACAAATTTCTCACATCCCACAAGCTCTCCTGCACACACACCATAATAAACCACATCATCCTTTCAAGGCCACGACGACTAGCACCAAAACCAAACATAGCCACTCTCCAATCAATAAACTTCACACCAGCAACCCCTTTACACAGTCCACCCACACCTTTCCACACATCATACGCAAAATTACAATCCCACATAAGGTGCCTCACCGTCTCATTCGCTCCACAACCATCCCTTGGACATACTGCAGATCTTATGAGATCTCTTTTCTTCTGAAAATCCCTCACTGGCAAAATATTATGAAGGCCCATCCATACTATATCTCGCTGTCTATTCGACACACCTTGAATGCTTAACTTCTTCCATACCCGCGCAACTTCCATAGAACGCAATCCCACCACATTACTCTCACACTCATTCACACACATCTTCCCCATCACCTTCTTAACCAACATAAAGTCTTTCATTGCAACTGCTAACAAATCATTCTTCCTCACAAACTTCTCAATCAAACCATACCACTCAGGACACTTAAAAGCAACAGGCACATTCTTATCACGCTTCACCCAATTCAGACCATACAGCATCCATCCAGCCAAATACTTACACATAAATGCCCCTTTATTATTCTTCCCAATCAAAATGACCGTAGTCTTAATAAAATGCAATGTTAGAAACACTTCAATATTCGGAAACTTCAGTCCCCCATACAAATATTGCTTAAACAAAATCTCTCTCTTAAGTCTTTCCATCCTACTGCCCCAAAAAAACACAAAAATTAGTTTCTCCACTTTTTTAATTTTCCTATAGGGCACTGGAAAAATACAAGAAACATAAAGCAAAATAGGGAGAATAACAGCCTTAATAATAAGAACCTTCCCTACCAAAGACAAAGAACGTAACTTCCAAAAATTCATCTTCCGCACAATCCGCTCACCACATTCATCCCAACTCTCATAACCTTTCAAATCATCATTAAAAAAAACTCCCAACACTTTAATTGCACCATCCACACCAGCCACACCATCCATCTTAATCCTATTGTCACCAAAACATTTAAACATGCATTTGTTCCAATTCACACGAAACGCTGACGCGCCACAAAAAAAATTCAACAACAATTTTACTCTCTCCATAGAGGCCACACTCTCACTCACCACTACTACATCATCCATATATCCTAAGACTTTCACAGTCATTCCACCACTCCCTGGCACTAACAAACCACGCACCACTTTCTCTTTCCGAATCATACACAGCAGTGGCTCAATCACACACACAAATAATACCGGTGAAATGGGACAACCTTGCCTCACACCAGACCTAATACACACTTTCTCACTCAAAAACCCATTCACCAGAAATTCACTCACCACCTCCCCATACAATCCTCTCACGGCACGCACAAATTTCTCCGGAAAACCCATTCTACGCAAAACCTCAAATAGAAACACATGAGACACGCGATCAAACGCCTTTTCAAAGTCAACAGCCATCACCATACACTTCTGCTTTCTTACTTTACAATCCCACAACACATCTCTTAAAAGACACAGATTATCCGTCATACATCTACCAGGCACTGCACACACTTGATCTTTACCAATCACATCAGCTACAACCACACGCATCCGACACGCCAAAATTTTACTGAATACCTTGTAATCGGCGTTCAGAAGCGTAATTGGCCTCCAATTACTCAAACACCTTTTATCCCCTTTCTTATGGATTAAGACCACCACTCCCTCCTTCATTGAACCCGCAAGCATCCCATTCTCCCACATAAACTGACACACTTCCACTAAATCCATACCCATCACTTCCCACATCATAACATATAGCTCCACAGGCAAACCATCCTTCCCAGGCGTCACATTTTTCCTTGCACCAAACACCGCTTTCTTAACTTCCTCCTCAATCACTGCCTCACATAGACCAGAACATCCATCCTTATCCACCTTACAATCCAAAGTCTTAAGCACTTCTTCTTTCAAACTCTCATCCACCCACTTCCTGCCAAACAACTCAGCATAAAACGTGACCACTTCCTTCATTACATCCTCCCCACTCACACAAACACCATCCACATCAAAAATCTCCTCCATACCCTCCTTCTTACCATTTATTTTTTTAAAGAAATATCTTGAACACTTTTCATCTTTATCAAGATGGACCACCTTTGACCTAAAAATTATTTCCCTTCCCTTCCTCTCCAAAGTCCTCTTCAAATCCTCTCTCGCACTTCTTAACAAATCATCCACATCCACACCACACATCCTCATTTTCTCCAGCCATTCCACCCTCATCATTAAATCTTTATATTGACTCCTAACCATGGCAGCCTTTTTATAGCCCCATCGACGAAAAAACTTTTGCACTTCATACTTCATCCAATCCCACCACACCAACACACTTTCAAACTTACTCTTTTGAGATTTACACCAACTATATTTTTTCTTAAAATCATTCACAATTCTCTCATCCTCAAGCAAACTCACATTCAATTTCCACACACCTCTCCCATGCACCCGCCTTAAATCCCCTCTAAACTCACCTTTCAGGCACACATGGTCCGAAAAAGGAACTGAAAATTGAGAAAAACCATCACATATTATATTTTTAGAAAAAAACATCCTATCAATCCTAGATGTTATCCCACCCCTGTCAGCTTTATAGGTTGGTGGTGGTGGCTTCCCCAAATAAACCTCAGCAGCATCAAAAAAGAAAAAATCAGAAATAATGTTTGCCAATTTTTTTCCTGAGGCATCAACTTTCCCCTCAGTTACACAGTTAAAATCACCTGTTACTATCACAGGGATCCTACCAGGTAATTCTAAACATAATTTATCTAATAAACTTAACCTGTCTTCTTTTTTGTAGGACCATAAATATTTATAATTTTAACTTTCCACCCCCTCCCACACACAACTGCAGAGATGCAACGACCCACCTCTATTACCTTATAATATTCAAAAACAAAATTTCTATTATTTAATACTATCCCAACTCCATCATTTTTATTCCCACTAGAGCCAGACCAGATATGCTGGCCATATGGCCAATCAGCGTCTTCCAGGGGTTCTTCTATACCACACTCCTGTAGACACATAATATCAAAAGAATGGTTATGTAAGAAGTCCAGAATCACAGATCTTCTAACTCTAGACTTTAAAAGTCTTACATTAAGGGACGCAATGTCCCAATTTGGTTTAGAGACCATTCTTTGGCTCAAAAAACAGAAACACCAGTCTCAGCAAAAAAAACATGCCTTCCTTATCCTTTGTCATCCGGCGAACTCCCACTTAGCTGAAAGATAGTGGACTCCAAATTCTCCTCCAGGTAAGCCGTTGACGCAGGAGAAAGAGAAACCACTGGGTAATCCCGCTCACTCACCGGACTTGCCACGCATTGGCTACTTGATGGTTCAGACAACCGGGCCCTTTTATTCTTAGCGCGGTCCGGTTCCTCAGAAGACCTCACCCCAGTCTCAGTGAAGTCTCCTTGACCTCCAGCTCCCTCTTCATCCATACTTTCACTGCTCCAACTGAGAGCCGGGTCCCCTGGGATTTCCAAGGCTCCCTCACGTTCTTCACAAAAGGAGTCAATGAAACCCCCCTGATAGGAAGAAATGTCCATCTCAGCTGCCAGAACCTCTTCCACTCTCCCGGGCTCCACCAGTAGGTCAGCAGACGCCCTCACTGGAGCAGTCTCCACACGCTGTTCCACTACCTTCACCCTGGAAGAAACTGCGGCCTCAGGTGCCACACTCTTAGGCCTCAGAGAGTTCGAGACCACCTCAGAGTATGCCCTTGCCTTGCCCTCGTTCGCACGACGAGTACAATCCTTAAAGGCATGCCCCTCCATACCACAAGCATTGCAAACAATTGGATTGGTACAGTCCTTAGCAACATGCCCACTTTGGTTGCACTTGGAGCAAACAGGCACAGCAGTACAAACCTCTTGTAAGTGTCCGTACTTCTTACATTTCCTGCAAAAAACTGGGGCCTCAGGAAAGAAGAGAATACCCCTATCTCTCCCGATAGAGAAACTTTGGGGAGGGTAATGAACACCTCCAGGCTCCGAAAAACTTTCCCCAAATCTGACAAAATATCTGTATTTGCCAGTCCATAAGTTCTCCTCGTTCATGATTTTGTGACTGTTGCTCACAAAGTCACAATGCCTCTTAAGAAAAGTCGCAATGTCATGTTCGTGCACAAAGGGATTATACATAAATATGACTAGGGGAACATCACCTTTGGAGTACAAGACTGTAAAAGTCAAACCATGCAAGGTTGGATTCTTCTCCTGCTCCCTCAACTTCTTATACAGGTTCCGGCAAGCCGCCATAGATTGCAACACCAAGACATACCGTCCTTCTTTCCGGGATTCCTGCAGGCAGACGATGTTTTCTCTTGTCACTTCCAGGATTTTGAAGATCACCTCGTGCACCATATACGACAGATTGAAACGCTCTCTGACAGCAGCATCAACTTCAATGCGGAATGCATTGCGAACCCGATTGTCATCGGTCCCAGCATAGCGTATCTTCACGCCCATTATGATCACTCTCTCGTTCCTCCTCGTTCTCCCCCTAAAGCAGCAACCGGCTTAAGCCATCAAGATGGCGATGCCGGAAGGCCAAGGGAAAACACTCAAGGACCCCAGACAAGATACTTGGTCTTAGCCAAAAGGCCGAGAAGCGATAACCAGAATTGGTTTCAAACTACGGAGCCACCCAAGGATCCTGAAAAGTCCATTTGTGGAGATGAGCTCCTGGACTCCCGTTAAGAAGACATGTTGTCAACCTCTAGATCCCTTACATGCCTGCACTTTTCGGCTTGCTGCTGCTGCAATCCACGCGTTTTAGATCTGCATAACTCCACCTCTTTAAACACAGCACCTTCACCCCCTGCTGTTCCCACCCGCCTCAACACCGTTGGAAGGGAGGAGAACCAATTAAGGCGGGGGGTGGGGTGGAACGAGCAGCTGTCTACCCTTAGCAGGAGGGCTGCTGATTACATACCTCTCCTGCTGCTGCTGCTGCTGCTGCTGGCTGTCCAGCAGCAGACTGAAGGTGGCTGCTGCTGTGCACAGGTATATAAAGGCTCAGAGCCTATTATGACACGCGCAGCCAGCGTTCCATTGCCACATTCCATCTACTGCAGGCAGGATACCTGGCTGGCTGAATGTCGCTGAGAAGCTCACAGAGACCGCCATAAGCAACAGTTTAACAGAATGCCACAGACTAATCAACCAAACTTTTTGGGTTGGGTTCTCTTTTATAGTCTGCAGGCATTAAATGAAAGAAGTCAGTGTTCCAGCAGAGGGAGACAACGTTTCAGAAAAGGCATTGTAGCAAACCAAAAAAGAAATTTTAAGCGCAGCAGAGTAACCAGCGCACATACCTGTTAGCTCAGGTGAGTTTAAAAGGCTGCTGTTGATAACAAGGGCATTTGCTAAATAGATGGTGTGTGTGCAACAATATACTGAAAGGTCAATTATATTGTGCAGCTTATCTCACCACCTGTAGTTATTTAGGTGAAAGCTCCAAAATGCTTGCCTAATATGTCTGTTTATCCAAAAGGAAGTAAAAAGGGAGAGCTAGAAAGATAGCATTTCATTACATTACATGGCAATGCAATGCACAGTTGCTGAAGTTGAACCAAAATGAGCTTGTAATCTGGCTTCTGCAACTTTGAACATGAAAAATCCAATGAGGAGAAGAAAAGCAAAGCCAAAGAGTCCATCCCAAAATCCGACAAACAAGCAAAATGAACAAAAAACATTGAATTCAATTCTTTCTGATTTTAGAAACTGCATTAAAGAAGGGGTGCACCGGTCCTGGAGATACTGCAATACCAGGTCAATGCGTGGAGTGGACAGAGCAAGCTCTTTTTCCATCTCCCTGTTCTAAAAATCCATTTAATATATGGTCCCCAGATAGGGGACGTATCAGATATTAAACTGATAAGAACAGATACTACACTTGATCTTAGCCAAAAGGCCGAGAAGCGATAACCAGAATTGGTTTCAAACTACGGAGCCACCCAAGGATCCTGAAAAGTCCATTTGTGGAGATGAGCTCCTGGACTCCCGTTAAGAAGACATGTTGTCAACCTCTAGATCCCTTACATGCCTGCACTTTTCGGCTTCCTGCTGCTGCAATCCACGCGTTTTAGATCTGCATAACTCCACCTCTTTAAACACAGCACCTTCACCCCCTGCTGTTCCCACCCGCCTCAACACCGTTGGAAGGGAGGAGAACCAATTAAGGCGGGGGGTGGGGTGGAACGAGCAGCTGTCTACCCTTAGCAGGAGGGCTGCTGATTACATACCTCTCCTGCTGCTGCTGCTGCTGCTGGCTGTCCAGCAGCAGACTGAAGGTGGCTGCTGCTGTGCACAGGTATATAAAGGCTCAGAGCCTATTATGACATGCGCAGCCAGCGTTCCATTGCCACATTCCATCTACTGCAGGCAGGATACCTGGCTGGCTGAATGTCGCTGAGAAGCTCACAGAGACCGCCATAAGCAACAGTTTAACAGAATGCCACAGACTAATCAACCAAACTTTTTGGGTTGGGTTCTCTTTTATAGTCTGCAGGCATTAAATGAAAGAAGTCAGTGTTCCAGCAGAGGGAGACAACGTTTCAGAAAAGGCATTGTAGCAAACCAAAAAAGAAATTTTAAGCGCAGCAGAGTAACCAGCGCACATACCTGTTAGCTCAGGTGAGTTTAAAAGGCTGCTGTTGATAACAAGGGCATTTGCTAAATAGATGGTGTGTGTGCAACAATATACTGAAAGGTCAATTATATTGTGCAGCTTATCTCACCACCTGTAGTTATTTAGGTGAAAGCTCCAAAATGCTTGCCTAATATGTCTGTTTATCCAAAAGGAAGTAAAAAGGGAGAGCTAGAAAGATAGCATTTCATTACATTACATGGCAATGCAATGCACAGTTGCTGAAGTTGAACCAAAATGAGCTTGTAATCTGGCTTCTGCAACTTTGAACATGAAAAATCCAATGAGGAGAAGAAAAGCAAAGCCAAAGAGTCCATCCCAAAATCCGACAAACAAGCAAAATGAACAAAAAACATTGAATTCAATTCTTTCTGATTTTAGAAACTGCATTAAAGAAGGGGTGCACCGGTCCTGGAGATACTGCAATACCAGGTCAATGCGTGGAGTGGACAGAGCAAGCTCTTTTTCCATCTCCCTGTTCTAAAAATCCATTTAATATATGGCCCCCAGATAGGGGACGTATCAGATATTAAACTGATAAGAACAGATACTACACTTGATCTTAGCCAAAAGGCCGAGAAGCGATAACCAGAATTGGTTTCAAACTACGGAGCCACCCAAGGATCCTGAAAAGTCCATTTGTGGAGATGAGCTCCTGGACTCCCGTTAAGAAGACATGTTGTCAACCTCTAGATCCCTTACATGCCTGCACTTTTCGGCTTGCTGCTGCTGCAATCCACGCGTTTTAGATCTGCATAACTCCACCTCTTTAAACACAGCACCTTCACCCCCTGCTGTTCCCACCCGCCTCAACACCGTTGGAAGGGAGGAGAACCAATTAAGGTGGGGGGTGGGGTGGAACGAGCAGCTGTCTACCCTTAGCAGGAGGGCTGCTGATTACATACCTCTCCTGCTGCTGCTGCTGCTGGCTGTCCAGCAGCAGACTGAAGGTGGCTGCTGCTGTGCACAGGTATATAAAGGCTCAGAGGCTATTATGACACGCGCAGCCAGCGTTCCATTGCCACATTCCATCTACTGCAGGCAGGATACCTGGCTGGCTGAATGTCGCTGAGAAGCTCACAGAGACCGCCATAAGCAACAGTTTAACAGAATGCCACAGACTAATCAACCAAACTTTTTGGGTTGGGTTCTCTTTTATAGTCTGCAGGCATTAAATGAAAGAAGTCAGTGTTCCAGCAGAGGGAGACAACGTTTCAGAAAAGGCATTGTAGCAAACCAAAAAAGAAATTTTAAGCGCAGCAGAGTAACCAGCGCACATACCTGTTAGCTCAGGTGAGTTTAAAAGGCTGCTGTTGATAACAAGGGCATTTGCTAAATAGATGGTGTGTGTGCAACAATATACTGAAAGGTCAATTATATTGTGCAGCTTATCTCACCACCTGTAGTTATTTAGGTGAAAGCTCCAAAATGCTTGCCTAATATGTCTGTTTATCCAAAAGGAAGTAAAAAGGGAGAGCTAGAAAGATAGCATTTCATTACATTACATGGCAATGCAATGCACAGTTGCTGAAGTTGAACCAAAATGAGCTTGTAATCTGGCTTCTGCAACTTTGAACATGAAAAATCCAATGAGGAGAAGAAAAGCAAAGCCAAAGAGTCCATCCCAAAATCTGACAAACAAGCAAAATGAACAAAAAACATTGAATTCAATTCTTTCTGATTTTAGAAACTGCATTAAAGAAGGGGTGCACCGGTCCTGGAGATACTGCAATACCAGGTCAATGCGTGGAGTGGACAGAGCAAGCTCTTTTTCCATCTCCCTGTTCTAAAAATCCATTTAATATATGGTCCCCAGATAGGAGACGTGTCAGATATTAAACTGATAAGAACAGATACTACACTTGATCTTAGCCAAAAGGCCGAGAAGCGATAACCAGAATTGGTTTCAAACTACGGAGCCACCCAAGGATCCTGAAAAGTCCATTTGTGGAGATGAGCTCCTGGACTCCCGTTAAGAAGACATGTTGTCAACCTCTAGATCCCTTACATGCCTGCACTTTTCGGCTTGCTGCTGCTGCAATCCACGCGTTTTGGATCTGCATAACTCCACCTCTTTAAACACAGCACCTTCACCCCCTGCTGTTCCCACCCGCCTCAACACCGTTGGAAGGGAGGAGAACCAATTAAGGCGGGGGGTGGGGTGGAACGAGCAGCTGTCTACCCTTAGCAGGAGGGCTGCTGATTACATACCTCTCCTGCTGCTGCTGCTGCTGCTGCTGGCTGTCCAGCAGCAGACTGAAGGTGGCTGCTGCTGTGCACAGGTATATAAAGGCTCAGAGCCTATTATGACACGCGCAGCCAGCGTTCCATTGCCACATTCCATCTACTGCAGGCAGGATACCTGGCTGGCTGAATGTCGCTGAGAAGCTCACAGAGACCGCCATAAGCAACAGTTTAACAGAATGCCACAGACTAATCAACCAAACTTTTTGGGTTGGGTTCTCTTTTCTAGTCTGCAGGCATTAAATGAAAGAAGTCAGTGTTCCAGCAGAGGGAGACAACGTTTCAGAAAAGGCATTGTAGCAAACCAAAAAAGAAATTTTAAGCGCAGCAGAGTAACCAGCGCACATACCTGTTAGCTCAGGTGAGTTTAAAAGGCTGCTGTTGATAACAAGGGCATTTGCTAAATAGATGGTGTGTGTGCAACAATATACTGAAAGGTCAATTATATTGTGCAGCTTATCTCACCACCTGTAGTTATTTAGGTGAAAGCTCCAAAATGCTTGCCTAATATGTCTGTTTATCCAAAAGGAAGTAAAAAGGGAGAGCTAGAAAGATAGCATTTCATTACATTACATGGCAATGCAATGCACAGTTGCTGAAGTTGAACCAAAATGAGCTTGTAATCTGGCTTCTGCAACTTTGAACATGAAAAATCCAATGAGGAGAAGAAAAGCAAAGCCAAAGAGTCCATCCCAAAATCCGACAAACAAGCAAAATGAACAAAAAACATTGAATTCAATTCTTTATGATTTTAGAAACTGCATTAAAGAAGGGGTGCACCGGTCCTGGAGATACTGCAATACCAGGTCAATGCGTGGAGTGGACAGAGCAAGCTCTTTTTCCATCTCCCTGTTCTAAAAATCCATTTAATATATGGTCCCCAGATTGGGGACGTATCAGATATTAAACTGATAAGAACAGATACTACACTTGATCTTAGCCAAAAGGCCGAGAAGCGATAACCAGAATTGGTTTCAAACTACGGAGCCACCCAAGGATCCTGAAAAGTCCATTTGTGGAGATGAGCTCCTGGACTCCCGTTAAGAAGACATGTTGTCAACCTCTAGATCCCTTACATGCCTGCACTTTTCGGCTTGCTGCTGCTGCAATCCACGCGTTTTAGATCTGCATAACTCCACCTCTTTAAACACAGCACCTTCACCCCCTGCTGTTCCCACCCGCCTCAACACCGTTGGAAGGGAGGAGAACCAATTAAGGCGGGGGGTGGGGTGGAACGAGCAGCTGTCTACCCTTAGCAGGAGGGCTGCTGATTACATACCTCTCCTGCTGCTGCTGCTGCTGCTGCTGGCTGTCCAGCAGCAGACTGAAGGTGGCTGCTGCTGTGCACAGGTATATAAAGGCTCAGAGCCTATTATGACACGCGCAGCCAGCGTTCCATTGCCACATTCCATCTACTGCAGGCAGGATACCTGGCTGGCTGAATGTCGCTGAGAAGCTCACAGAGACCGCCATAAGCAACAGTTTAACAGAATGCCACAGACTAATCAACCAAACTTTTTGGGTTGGGTTCTCTTTTATAGTCTGCAGGCATTAAATGAAAGAAGTCAGTGTTCCAGCAGAGGGAGACAACGTTTCAGAAAAGGCATTGTAGCAAACCAAAAAAGAAATTTTAAGCGCAGCAGAGTAACCAGCGCACATACCTGTTAGCTCAGGTGAGTTTAAAAGGCTGCTGTTGATAACAAGGGCATTTGCTAAATAGATGGTGTGTGTGCAACAATATACTGAAAGGTCAATTATATTGTGCAGCTTATCTCACCACCTGTAGTTATTTAGGTGAAAGCTCCAAAATGCTTGCCTAATATGTCTGTTTATCCAAAAGGAAGTAAAAAGGGAGAGCTAGAAAGATAGCATTTCATTACATTACATGGCAATGCAATGCACAGTTGCTGAAGTTGAACCAAAATGAGCTTGTAATCTGGCTTCTGCAACTTTGAACATGAAAAATCCAATGAGGAGAAGAAAAGCAAAGCCAAAGAGTCCATCCCAAAATCCGACAAACAAGCAAAATGAACAAAAAACATTGAATTCAATTCTTTCTGATTTTAGAAACTGCATTAAAGAAGGGGTGCACCGGTCCTGGAGATACTGCAATACCAGGTCAATGCGTGGAGTGGACAGAGCAAGCTCTTTTTCCATCTCCCTGTTCTAAAAATCCATTTAATATATGGTCCCCAGATAGGGGACGTATCAGATATTAAACTGATAAGAACAGATACTACACTTGATCTTAGCCAAAAGGCCGAGAAGCGATAACCAGAATTGGTTTCAAACTACGGAGCCACCCAAGGATCCTGAAAAATCCATTTGTGGAGATGAGCTCCTGGACTCCCGTTAAGAAGACATGTTGTCAACCTCTAGATCCCTTACATGCCTGCACTTTTCGGCTTGCTGCTGCTGCAATCCACGCGTTTTAGATCTGCATAACTCCACCTCTTTAAACACAGCACCTTCACCCCCTGCTGTTCCCACCCGCCTCAACACCGTTGGAAGGGAGGAGAACCAATTAAGGCGGGGGGTGGGGTGGAACGAGCAGCTGTCTACCCTTAGCAGGAGGGCTGCTGATTACATACCTCTCCTGCTGCTGCTGCTGCTGCTGCTGGCTGTCCAGCAGCAGACTGAAGGTGGCTGCTTCTGTGCACAGGTATATAAAGGCTCAGAGCCTATTATGACACGTGCAGCCAGCGTTCCATTGCCACATTCCATCTACTGCAGGCAGGATACCTGGCTGGCTGAATGTCGCTGAGAAGCTCACAGAGACCGCCATAAGCAACAGTTTAACAGAATGCCACAGACTAATCAACCAAACTTTTTGGGTTGGGTTCTCTTTTATAGTCTGCAGGCATTAAATGAAAGAAGTCAGTGTTCCAGCAGAGGGAGACAACGTTTCAGAAAAGGCATTGTAGCAAACCAAAAAAGAAATTTTAAGCGCAGCAGAGTAACCAGCGCACATACCTGTTAGCTCAGGTGAGTTTAAAAGGCTGCTGTTGATAACAAGGGCATTTGCTAAATAGATGGTGTGTGTGCAACAATATACTGAAAGGTCAATTATATTGTGCAGCTTATCTCACCACCTGTAGTTATTTAGGTGAAAGCTCCAAAATGCTTGCCTAATATGTCTGTTTATCCAAAAGGAAGTAAAAAGGGAGAGCTAGAAAGATAGCATTTCATTACATTACATGGCAATGCAATGCACAGTTGCTGAAGTTGAACCAAAATGAGCTTGTAATCTGGCTTCTGCAACTTTGAACATGAAAAATCCAATGAGGAGAAGAAAAGCAAAGCCAAAGAGTCCATCCCAAAATCCGACAAACAAGCAAAATGAACAAAAAACATTGAATTCAATTCTTTCTGATTTTAGAAACTGCATTAAAGAAGGGGTGCACCGGTCCTGGAGATACTGCAATACCAGGTCAATGCGTGGAGTGGACAGAGCAAGCTCTTTTTCCATCTCCCTGTTCTAAAAATCCATTTAATATATGGTCCCCAGATAGGGGACGTATCAGATATTAAACTGATAAGAACAGATACTACACTTGATCTTAGCCAAAAGGCCGAGAAGCGATAACCAGAATTGGTTTCAAACTACGGAGCCACCCAAGGATCCTGAAAAGTCCATTTGTGGAGATGAGCTCCTGGACTCCCGTTAAGAAGACATGTTGTCAACCTCTAGATCCCTTACATGCCTGCACTTTTCGGCTTGCTGCTGCTGCAATCCACGCGTTTTAGATCTGCATAACTCCACCTCTTTAAACACAGCACCTTCACCCCCTGCTGTTCCCACCCGCCTCAACACCGTTGGAAGGGAGGAGAACCAATTAAGGCGGGGGGTGGGGTGGAACGAGCAGCTGTCTACCCTTAGCAGGAGGGCTGCTGATTACATACCTCTCCTGCTGCTGCTGCTGCTGCTGCTGGCTGTCCAGCAGCAGACTGAAGGTGGCTGCTGCTGTGCACAGGTATATAAAGGCTCAGAGCCTATTATGACACGCGCAGCCAGCGTTCCATTGCCACATTCCATCTACTGCAGGCAGGATACCTGGCTGGCTGAATGTCGCTGAGAAGCTCACAGAGACCGCCATAAGCAACAGTTTAACAGAATGCCACAGACTAATCAACCAAACTTTTTGGGTTGGGTTCTCTTTTATTGTCTGCAGGCATTAAATGAAAGAAGTCAGTGTTCCAGCAGAGGGAGACAACGTTTCAGAAAAGGCATTGTAGCAAACCAAAAAAGAAATTTTAAGCGCAGCAGAGTAACCAGCGCACATACCTGTTAGCTCAGGTGAGTTTAAAAGGCTGCTGTTGATAACAAGGGCATTTGCTAAATAGATGGTGTGTGTGCAACAATATACTGAAAGGTCAATTATATTGTGCAGCTTATCTCACCACCTGTAGTTATTTAGGTGAAAGCTCCAAAATGCTTGCCTAATATGTCTGTTTATCCAAAAGGAAGTAAAAAGGGAGAGCTAGAAAGATAGCATTTCATTACATTACATGGCAATGCAATGCACAGTTGCTGAAGTTGAACCAAAATGAGCTTGTAATCTGGCTTCTGCAACTTTGAACATGAAAAATCCAATGAGGAGAAGAAAAGCAAAGCCAAAGAGTCCATCCCAAAATCCGACAAACAAGCAAAATGAACAAAAAACATTGAATTCAATTCTTTCTGATTTTAGAAACTGCATTAAAGAAGGGGTGCACCGGTCCTGGAGATACTGCAATACCAGGTCAATGCGTGGAGTGGACAGAGCAAGCTCTTTTTCCATCTCCCTGTTCTAAAAATCCATTTAATATATGGTCCCCAGATAGGGGACGTATCAGATATTAAACTGATAAGAACAGATACTACACTTGATCTTAGCCAAAAGGCCGAGAAGCGATAACCAGAATTGGTTTCAAACTACGGAGCCACCCAAGGATCCTGAAAAGTCCATTTGTGGAGATGAGCTCCTGGACTCCCGTTAAGAAGACATGTTGTCAACCTCTAGATCCCTTACATGCCTGCACTTTTCGGCTTGCTGCTGCTGCAATCCACGCGTTTTAGATCTGCATAACTCCACCTCTTTAAACACAGCACCTTCACCCCCTGCTGTTCCCACCCGCCTCAACACCGTTGGAGGGGAGGAGAACCAATTAAGGCGGGGGGTGGGGTGGAACGAGCAGCTGTCTACCCTTAGCAGGAGGGCTGCTGATTACATACCTCTCCTGCTGCTGCTGCTGCTGCTGCTGGCTGTCCAGCAGCAGACTGAAGGTGGCTGCTGCTGTGCACAGGTATATAAAGGCTCAGAGCCTATTATGACACGCGCAGCCAGCGTTCCATTGCCACATTCCATCTACTGCAGGCAGGATACCTGGCTGGCTGAATGTCGCTGAGAAGCTCACAGAGACCGCCATAAGCAACAGTTTAACAGAATGCCACAGACTAATCAACCAAACTTTTTGGGTTGGGTTCTCTTTTATAGTCTGCAGGCATTAAATGAAAGAAGTCAGTGTTCCAGCAGAGGGAGACAACGTTTCAGAAAAGGCATTGTAGCAAACCAAAAAAGAAATTTTAAGCGCAGCAGAGTAACCAGCGCACATACCTGTTAGCTCAGGTGAGTTTAAAAGGCTGCTGTTGATAACAAGGGCATTTGCTAAATAGATGGTGTGTGTGCAACAATATACTGAAAGGTCAATTATATTGTGCAGCTTATCTCACCACCTGTAGTTATTTAGGTGAAAGCTCCAAAATGCTTGCCTAATATGTCTGTTTATCCAAAAGGAAGTAAAAAGGGAGAGCTAGAAAGATAGCATTTCATTACATTACATGGCAATGCAATGCACAGTTGCTGAAGTTGAACCAAAATGAGCTTGTAATCTGGCTTCTGCAACTTTGAACATGAAAAATCCAATGAGGAGAAGAAAAGCAAAGCCAAAGAGTCCATCCCAAAATCCGACAAACAAGCAAAATGAGCAAAAAACATTGAATTCAATTCTTTCTGATTTTAGAAACTGCATTAAAGAAGGGGTGCACCGGTCCTGGAGATACTGCAATACCAGGTCAATGCGTGGAGTGGACAGAGCAAGCTCTTTTTCCATCTCCCTGTTCTAAAAATCCATTTAATATATGGTCCCCAGATAGGGGACGTATCAGATATTAAACTGATAAGAACAGATACTACACTTGATCTTAGCCAAAAGGCCGAGAAGCGATAACCAGAATTGGTTTCAAACTACGGAGCCACCCAAGGATCCTGAAAAGTCCATTTGTGGAGATGAGCTCCTGGACTCCCGTTAAGAAGACATGTTGTCAACCTCTAGATCCCTTACATGCCTGCACTTTTCGGCTTGCTGCTGCTGCAATCCACGCGTTTTAGATCTGCATAACTCCACCTCTTTAAACACAGCACCTTCACCCCCTGCTGTTCCCACCCGCCTCAACACCGTTGGAAGGGAGGAGAACCAATTAAGGCGGGGGGTGGGGTGGAACGAGCAGCTGTCTACCCTTAGCAGGAGGGCTGCTGATTACATACCTCTCCTGCTGCTGCTGCTGCTGCTGCTGGCTGTCCAGCAGCAGACTGAAGGTGGCTGCTGCTGTGCACAGGTATATAAAGGCTCAGAGCCTATTATGACACGCGCAGCCAGCGTTCCATTGCCACATTCCATCTACTGCAGGCAGGATACCTGGCTGGCTGAATGTCGCTGAGAAGCTCACAGAGACCGCCATAAGCAATAGTTTAACAGAATGCCACAGACTAATCAACCAAACTTTTTGGGTTGGGTTCTCTTTTATAGTCTGCAGGCATTAAATGAAAGAAGTCAGTGTTCCAGCAGAGGGAGACAACGTTTCAGAAAAGGCATTGTAGCAAACCAAAAAAGAAATTTTAAGCGCAGCAGAGTAACCAGCGCACATACCTGTTAGCTCAGGTGAGTTTAAAAGGCTGCTGTTGATAACAAGGGCATTTGCTAAATAGATGGTGTGTGTGCAACAATATACTGAAAGGTCAATTATATTGTGCAGCTTATCTCACCACCTGTAGTTATTTAGGTGAAAGCTCCAAAATGCTTGCCTAATATGTCTGTTTATCCAAAAGGAAGTAAAAAGGGAGAGCTAGAAAGATAGCATTTCATTACATTACATGGCAATGCAATGCACAGTTGCTGAAGTTGAACCAAAATGAGCTTGTAATCTGGCTTCTGCAACTTTGAACATGAAAAATCCAATGAGGAGAAGAAAAGTAAAGCCAAAGAGTCCATCCCAAAATCCGACAAACAAGCAAAATGAGCAAAAAACATTGAATTCAATTCTTTCTGATTTTAGAAACTGCATTAAAGAAGGGGTGCACCGGTCCTGGAGATACTGCAATACCAGGTCAATGCGTGGAGTGGACAGAGCAAGCTCTTTTTCCATCTCCCTGTTCTAAAAATCCATTTAATATATGGTCCCCAGATAGGGGACGTATCAGATATTAAACTGATAAGAACAGATACTACACTTGATCTTAGCCAAAAGGCCGAGAAGCGATAACCAGAATTGGTTTCAAACTACGGAGCCACCCAAGGATCCTGAAAAGTCCATTTGTGGAGATGAGCTCCTGGACTCCCGTTAAGAAGACATGTTGTCAACCTCTAGATCCCTTACATGCCTGCACTTTTCGGCTTGCTGCTGCTGCAATCCACGCGTTTTAGATCTGCATAACTCCACCTCTTTAAACACAGCACCTTCACCCCCTGCTGTTCCCACCCGCCTCAACACCGTTGGAAGGGAGGAGAACCAATTAAGGCGGGGGGTGGGGTGGAACGAGCAGCTGTCTACCCTTAGCAGGAGGGCTGCTGATTACATACCTCTCCTGCTGCTGCTGCTGCTGCTGCTGGCTGTCCAGCAGCAGACTGAAGGTGGCTGCTGCTGTGCACAGGTATATAAAGGCTCAGAGCCTATTATGACACGCGCAGCCAGCGTTCCATTGCCACATTCCATCTACTGCAGGCAGGATACCTGGCTGGCTGAATGTCGCTGAGAAGCTCACAGAGACCGCCATAAGCAATAGTTTAACAGAATGCCACAGACTAATCAACCAAACTTTTTGGGTTGGGTTCTCTTTTATAGTCTGCAGGCATTAAATGAAAGAAGTCAGTGTTCCAGCAGAGGGAGACAACGTTTCAGAAAAGGCATTGTAGCAAACCAAAAAAGAAATTTTAAGCGCAGCAGAGTAACCAGCGCACATACCTGTTAGCTCAGGTGAGTTTAAAAGGCTGCTGTTGATAACAAGGGCATTTGCTAAATAGATGGTGTGTGTGCAACAATATACTGAAAGGTCAATTATATTGTGCAGCTTATCTCACCACCTGTAGTTATTTAGGTGAAAGCTCCAAAATGCTTGCCTAATATGTCTGTTTATCCAAAAGGAAGTAAAAAGGGAGAGCTAGAAAGATAGCATTTCATTACATTACATGGCAATGCAATGCACAGTTGCTGAAGTTGAACCAAAATGAGCTTGTAATCTGGCTTCTGCAACTTTGAACATGAAAAATCCAATGAGGAGAAGAAAAGCAAAGCCAAAGAGTCCATCCCAAAATCCGACAAACAAGCAAAATGAACAAAAAACATTGAATTCAATTCTTTCTGATTTTAGAAACTGCATTAAACAAGGGGTGCACCGGTCCTGGAGATACTGCAATACCAGGTCAATGCGTGGAGTGGACAGAGCAAGCTCTTTTTCCATCTCCCTGTTCTAAAAATCCATTTAATATATGGTCCCCAGATAGGGGACGTATCAGATATTAAACTGATAAGAACAGATACTACACTTGATCTTAGCCAAAAGGCCGAGAAGCGATAACCAGAATTGGTTTCAAACTACGGAGCCACCCAAGGATCCTGAAAAGTCCATTTGTGGAGATGAGCTCCTGGACTCCCGTTAAGAAGACATGTTGTCAACCTCTAGATACCTTACATGCCTGCACTTTTCGGCTTGCTGCTGCTGCAATCCACGCGTTTTAGATCTGCATAACTCCACCTCTTTAAACACAGCACCTTCACCCCCTGCTGTTCCCACCCGCCTCAACACCGTTGGAAGGGAGGAGAACCAATTAAGGCGGGGGGTGGGGTGGAACGAGCAGCTGTCTACCCTTAGCAGGAGGGCTGCTGATTACATACCTCTCCTGCTGCTGCTGCTGCTGCTGCTGGCTGTCCAGCAGCAGACTGAAGGTGGCTGCTGCTGTGCACAGGTATATAAAGGCTCAGAGCCTATTATGACACGCGCAGCCAGCGTTCCATTGCCACATTCCATCTACTGCAGGCAGGATACCTGGCTGGCTGAATGTCGCTGAGAAGCTCACAGAGACCGCCATAAGCCACAGTTTAACAGAATGCCACAGACTAATCAACCAAACTTTTTGGGTTGGGTTCTCTTTTATAGTCTGCAGGCATTAAATGAAAGAAGTCAGTGTTCCAGCAGAGGGAGACAACGTTTCAGAAAAGGCATTGTAGCAAACCAAAAAAGAAATTTTAAGCGCAGCAGAGTAACCAGCGCACATACCTGTTAGCTCAGGTGAGTTTAAAAGGCTGCTGTTGATAACAAGGGCATTTGCTAAATAGATGGTGTGTGTGCAACAATATACTGAAAGGTCAATTATATTGTGCAGCTTATCTCACCACCTGCAGTTATTTAGGTGAAAGCTCCAAAATGCTTGCCTAATATGTCTGTTTATCCAAAAGGAAGTAAAAAGGGAGAGCTAGAAAGATAGCATTTCATTACATTACATGGCAATGCAATGCACAGTTGCTGAAGTTGAACCAAAATGAGCTTGTAATCTGGCTTCTGCAACTTTGAACATGAAAAATCCAATGAGGAGAAGAAAAGCAAAGCCAAAGAGTCCATCCCAAAATCCGACAAACAAGCAAAATGAACAAAAAACATTGAATTCAATTCTTTCTGATTTTAGAAACTGCATTAAAGAAGGGGTGCACCGGTCCTGGAGATACTGCAATACCAGGTCAATGCGTGGAGTGGACAGAGCAAGTTCTTTTTCCATCTCCCTGTTCTAAAAATCCATTTAATATATGGTCCCCAGATAGGGGACGTATCAGATATTAAACTGATAAGAACAGATACTACACTTGATCTTAGCCAAAAGGCCGAGAAGCGATAACCAGAATTGGTTTCAAACTACGGAGCCACCCAAGGATCCTGAAAAGTCCATTTGTGGAGATGAGCTCCTGGACTCCCGTTAAGAAGACATGTTGTCAACCTCTAGATCCCTTACATGCCTGCACTTTTCGGCTTGCTGCTGCTGCAATCCACGCGTTTTAGATCTGCATAACTCCACCTCTTTAAACACAGCACCTTCACCCCCTGCTGTTCCCACCCGCCTCAACACCGTTGGAAGGGAGGAGAACCAATTAAGGCGGGGGGTGGGGTGGAACGAGCAGCTGTCTACCCTTAGCAGGAGGGCTGCTGATTACATACCTCTCCTGCTGCTGCTGCTGCTGCTGGCTGTCCAGCAGCAGACTGAAGGTGGCTGCTGCTGTGCACAGGTATATAAAGGCTCAGAGCCTATTATGACACGCGCAGCCAGCGTTCCATTGCCACATTCCGTCTACTGCAGGCGGGATACCTGGCTGGCTGAATGTCGCTGAGAAGCTCACAGAGACCGCCATAAGCAACAGTTTAACAGAATGCCACAGACTAATCAACCAAACTTTTTGGGTTGGGTTCTCTTTTATAGTCTGCAGGCATTAAATGAAAGAAGTCAGTGTTCCAGCAGAGGGAGACAACGTTTCAGAAAAGGCATTGTAGCAAACCAAAAAAGAAATTTTAAGCGCAGCAGAGTAACCAGCGCACATACCTGTTAGCTCAGGTGAGTTTAAAAGGCTGCTGTTGATAACAAGGGCATTTGCTAAATAGATGGTGTGTGTGCAACAATATACTGAAAGGTCAATTATATTGTGCAGCTTATCTCACCACCTGTAGTTATTTAGGTGAAAGCTCCAAAATGCTTGCCTAATATGTCTGTTTATCCAAAAGGAAGTAAAAAGGGAGAGCTAGAAAGATAGCATTTCATTACATTACATGGCAATGCAGTGCACAGTTGCTGAAGTTGAACCAAAATGAGCTTGTAATCTGGCTTCTGCAACTTTGAACATGAAAAATCCAATGAGGAGAAGAAAAGCAAAGCCAAAGAGTCGATCCCAAAATCCGACAAACAAGCAAAATGAACAAAAAACATTGAATTCAATTCTTTCTGATTTTAGAAACTGCATTAAAGAAGGGGTGCACCGGTCCTGGAGATACTGCAATACCAGGTCAATGCGTGGAGTGGACAGAGCAAGCTCTTTTTCCATCTCCCTGTTCTAAAAATCCATTTAATATATGGTCCCCAGATAGGGGACGTATCAGATATTAAACTGATAAGAACAGATACTACACTTGATCTTAGCCAAAAGGCCGAGAAGCGATAACCAGAATTGGTTTCAAACTACGGAGCCACCCAAGGATCCTGAAAAGTCCATTTGTGGAGATGAGCTCCTGGACTCCCGTTAAGAAGACATGTTGTCAACCTCTAGATCCCTTACATGCCTGCACTTTTCGGCTTGCTGCTGCTGCAATCCACGCGTTTTAGATCTGCATAACTCCACCTCTTTAAACACAGCACCTTCACCCCCTGCTGTTCCCACCCGCCTCAACACCGTTGGAAGGGAGGAGAACCAATTAAGGCGGGGGATGGGGTGGAACGAGCAGCTGTCTACCCTTAGCAGGAGGGCTGCTGATTACATACCTCTCCTGCTGCTGCTGCTGCTGCTGCTGGCTGTCCAGCAGCAGACTGAAGGTGGCTGCTGCTGTGCACAGGTATATAAAGGCTCAGAGCCTATTATGACACGCGCAGCCAGCGTTCCATTGCCACATTCCATCTACTGCAGGCAGGATACCTGGCTGGCTGAATGTCGCTGAGAAGCTCACAGAGACCGCCATAAGCAACAGTTTAACAGAATGCCACAGACTAATCAACCAAACTTTTTGGGTTGGGTTCTCTTTTATAGTCTGCAGGCATTAAATGAAAGAAGTCAGTGTTCCAGCAGAGGGAGACAACGTTTCAGAAAAGGCATTGTAGCAAACCAAAAAAGAAATTTTAAGCGCAGCAGAGTAACCAGCGCACATACCTGTTAGCTCAGGTGAGTTTAAAAGGCTGCTGTTGATAACAAGGGCATTTGCTAAATAGATGGTGTGTGTGCAACAATATACTGAAAGGTCAATTATATTGTGCAGCTTATCTCACCACCTGTAGTTATTTAGGTGAAAGCTCCAAAATGCTTGCCTAATATGTCTGTTTATCCAAAAGGAAGTAAAAATGGAGAGCTAGAAAGATAGCATTTCATTACATTACATGGCAATGCAATGCACAGTTGCTGAAGTTGAACCAAAATGAGCTTGTAATCTGGCTTCTGCAACTTTGAACATGAAAAATCCAATGAGGAGAAGAAAAGCAAAGCCAAAGAGTCCATCCCAAAATCCGACAAACAAGCAAAATGAACAAAAAACATTGAATTCAATTCTTTCTGATTTTAGAAACTGCATTAAAGAAGGGGTGCACCGGTCCTGGAGATACTGCAATACCAGGTCAATGCGTGGAGTGGACAGAGCAAGCTCTTTTTCCATCTCCCTGTTCTAAAAATCCATTTAATATATGGTCCCCAGATAGGGGACGTATCAGATATTAAACTGATAAGAACAGATACTACACTTGATCTTAGCCAAAAGGCCGAGAAGCGATAACCAGAATTGGTTTCAAACTACGGAGCCACCCAAGGATCCTGAAAAGTCCATTTGTGGAGATGAGCTCCTGGACTCCCGTTAAGAAGACATGTTGTCAACCTCTAGATCCCTTACATGCCTGCACTTTTCGGCTTGCTGCTGCTGCAATCCACGCGTTTTAGATCTGCATAACTCCACCTCTTTAAACACAGCACCTTCACCCCCTGCTGTTCCCACCCGCCTCAACACCGTTGGAAGGGAGGAGAACCAATTAAGGCGGGGGGTGGGGTGGAACGAGCAGCTGTCTACCCTTAGCAGGAGGGCTGCTGATTACATACCTCTCCTGCTGCTGCTGCTGCTGCTGGCTGTCCAGCAGCAGACTGAAGGTGGCTGCTGCTGTGCACAGGTATATAAAGGCTCAGAGCCTATTATGACACGCGCAGCCAGCGTTCCATTGCCACATTCCATCTACTGCAGGCAGGATACCTGGCTGGCTGAATGTCGCTGAGAAGCTCACAGAGACCGCCATAAGCAACAGTTTAACAGAATGCCACAGACTAATCAACCAAACTTTTTGGGTTGGGTTCTCTTTTATAGTCTGCAGGCATTAAATGAAAGAAGTCAGTGTTCCAGCAGAGGGAGACAACGTTTCAGAAAAGGCATTGTAGCAAACCAAAAAAGAAATTTTAAGCGCAGCAGAGTAACCAGCGCACATACCTGTTAGCTCAGGTGAGTTTAAAAGGCTGCTGTTGATAACAAGGGCATTTGCTAAATAGATGGTGTGTGTGCAGCAATATACTGAAAGGTCAATTATATTGTGCAGCTTATCTTACCACCTGTAGTTATTTAGGTGAAAGCTCCAAAATGCTTGCCTAATATGTCTGTTTATCCAAAAGGAAGTGAAAAGGGAGAGCTAGAAAGATAGCATTTCATTACATTACATGGCAATGCAATGCACAGTTGCTGAAGTTGAACCAAAATGAGCTTGTAATCTGGCTTCTGCAACTTTGAACATGAAAAATCCAATGAGGAGAAGAAAAGCAAAGCCAAAGAGTCCATCCCAAAATCCGACAAACAAGCAAAATGAACAAAAAACATTGAATTCAATTCTTTCTGATTTTAGAAACTGCATTAAAGAAGGGGTGCACCGGTCCTGGAGATACTGCAATACCAGGTCAATGCGTGGAGTGGACAGAGCAAGCTCTTTTTCCATCTCCCTGTTCTAAAAATCCATTTAATATATGGTCCCCAGATAGGGGACGTATCAGATATTAAACTGATAAGAACAGATACTACACTTGATCTTAGCCAAAAGGCCGAGAAGCGATAACCAGAATTGGTTTCAAACTACGGAGCCACCCAAGGATCCTGAAAAGTCCATTTGTGGAGATGAGCTCCTGGACTCCCGTTAAGAAGACATGTTGTCAAGCTCTAGGTCCCTTACATGCCTGCACTTTTCGGCTTGCTGCTGCTGCAATCCACGCGTTTTAGATCTGCATAACTCCACCTCTTTAAACACAGCACCTTCACCCCCTGCTGTTCCCACCCGCCTCAACACCGTTGGAAGGGAGGAGAACCAATTAAGGCGGGGGGTGGGGTGGAACGAGCAGCTGTCTACCCTTAGCAGGAGGGCTGCTGATTACATACCTCTCCTGCTGCTGCTGCTGCTGCTGCTGGCTGTCCAGCAGCAGACTGAAGGTGGCTGCTGCTGTGCACAGGTATATAAAGGCTCAGAGCCTATTATGACACGCGCAGCCAGCGTTCCATTGCCACATTCCATCTACTGCAGGCAGGATATTTGGCTGGCTGAATGTCGCTGAGAAGCTCACAGAGACCGCCATAAGCAACAGTTTAACAGAATGCCACAGACTAATCAACCAAACTTTTTGGGTTGGGTTCTCTTTTATAGTCTGCAGGCATTAAATGAAAGAAGTCAGTGTTCCAGCAGAGGGAGACAACGTTTCAGAAAAGGCATTGTAGCAAACCAAAAAAGAAATTTTAAGCGCAGCAGAGTAACCAGCGCACATACCTGTTAGCTCAGGTGAGTTTAAAAGGCTGCTGTTGATAACAAGGGCATTTGCTAAATAGATGGTGTGTGTGCAACAATATACTGAAAGGTCAATTATATTGTGCAGCTTATCTCACCACCTGTAGTTATTTAGGTGAAAGCTCCAAAATGCTTGCCTAATATGTCTGTTTATCCAAAAGGAAGTAAAAAGGGAGAGCTAGAAAGATAGCATTTCATTACATTACATGGCAATGCAATGCACAGTTGCTGAAGTTGAACCAAAATGAGCTTGTAATCTGGCTTCTGCAACTTTGAACATGAAAAATCCAATGAGGAGAAGAAAAGCAAAGCCAAAGAGTCCATCCCAAAATCCGACAAACAAGCAAAATGAACAAAAAACATTGAATTCAATTCTTTCTGATTTTAGAAACTGCATTAAAGAAGGGGTGCACCGGTCCTGGAGATACTGCAATACCAGGTCAATGCGTGGAGTGGACAGAGCAAGCTCTTTTTCCATCTCCCTGTTCTAAAAATCCATTTAATATATGGTCCCCAGATAGGGGACGTATCAGATATTAAACTGATAAGAACAGATACTACACTTGATCTTAGCCAAAAGGCCGAGAAGCGATAACCAGAATTGGTTTCAAACTACGGAGCCACCCAAGGATCCTGAAAAGTCCATTTGTGGAGATGAGCTCCTGGACTCCCGTTAAGAAGACATGTTGTCAACCTCTAGATCCCTTACATGCCTGCACTTTTCGGCTTGCTGCTGCTGCAATCCACGCGTTTTAGATCTGCATAACTCCACCTCTTTAAACACAGCACCTTCACCCCCTGCTGTTCCCACCCGCCTCAACACCGTTGGAAGGGAGGAGAACCAATTAAGGCGGGGGGTGGGGTGGAACGAGCAGCTGTCTACCCTTAGCAGGAGGGCTGCTGATTACATACCTCTCCTGCTGCTGCTGCTGCTGCTGGCTGTCCAGCAGCAGACTGAAGGTGGCTGCTGCTGTGCACAGGTATATAAAGGCTCAGAGCCTATTATGACACGCGCAGCCAGCGTTCCATTGCCACATTCCATCTACTGCAGGCAGGATACCTGGCTGGCTGAATGTCGCTGAGAAGCTCACAGAGACCGCCATAAGCAACAGTTTAACAGAATGCCACAGACTAATCAACCAAACTTTTTGGGTTGGGTTCTCTTTTATAGTCTGCAGGCATTAAATGAAAGAAGTCAGTGTTCCAGCAGAGGGAGACAACGTTTCAGAAAAGGCATTGTAGCAAACCAAAAAAGAAATTTTAAGCGCAGCAGAGTAACCAGCGCACATACCTGTTAGCTCAGGTGAGTTTAAAAGGCTGCTGTTGATAACAAGGGCATTTGCTTAATAGATGGTGTGTGTGCAACAATATACTGAAAGGTCAATTATATTGTGCAGCTTATCTCACCACCTGTAGTTATTTAGGTGAAAGCTCCAAAATGCTTGCCTAATATGTCTGTTTATCCAAAAGGAAGTAAAAAGGGAGAGCTAGAAAGATAGCATTTCATTACATTACATGGCAATGCAATGCACAGTTGCTGAAGTTGAACCAAAATGAGCTTGTAATCTGGCTTCTGCAACTTTGAACATGAAAAATCCAATGAGGAGAAGAAAAGCAAAGCCAAAGAGTCCATCCCAAAATCCGACAAACAAGCAAAATGAACAAAAAACATTGAATTCAATTCTTTCTGATTTTAGAAACTGCATTAAAGAAGGGGTGCACCGGTCCTGGAGATACTGCAATACCAGGTCAATGCGTGGAGTGGACAGAGCAAGCTCTTTTTCCATCTCCCTGTTCTAAAAATCCATTTAATATATGGTCCCCAGATAGGGGACGTATCAGATATTAAACTGATAAGAACAGATACTACACTTGATCTTAGCCAAAAGGCCGAGAAGCGATAACCAGAATTGGTTTCAAACTACGGAGCCACCCAAGGATCCTGAAAAGTCCATTTGTGGAGATGAGCTCCTGGACTCCCGTTAAGAAGACATGTTGTCAACCTCTAGATCCCTTATGACGCGCCCCTGGGCCTGCTGTGTCGTGCGGCATCGCGCGCACGGGGGCTTACCCGGAGCCGGATCAGATGGGGGTTGTAGTCTTCCGAGTGGCTGTGACCCGGTCCGTGCCCAGGGTGTCAAGCTCAGAGTATGTGGCAGTCCTACAGATGTTATAAAGTTCTTAATGTCGACTACGCCACCCGTTGTATTGCGGTCACTATGGCCGCCGCTGCAGCAGGGTCCGCTGAGGCTGATGGTGTTGGTGCAGCTTTTGGTAGTATAACCCCCAACGGGTGGGGTATAGCCTCAGGGTGTCAGGTGCAGAGGATGGGGGTTGTGGTGGTGCAGCATAGATGTTAAGTGAAGACAGAGTCGGGTTGTGCAGTTTAGGGTATTTACTCACTGCTGATGTTCCGGTCACTCCAGCTTCAAGTGACCACCCGAGCCGTGCTGCGTCCACCAGGTCCTGGATTCAGCAAACCCCCAAACAAGTCCGGAGCGTGACCCTGAGCTCTCCTTCTGTCCTTTCCTCTGGCCGTCCCCACTAGTGATCCACCTAGGTTCAGCTCCCTCGGGCCTTCTGTTGGGAGACCCTTGGCCTTGGGTTCCCTGACCCTCCACGTGGTATGCCTTCGGGGTGGATGTGGTGGGTGGCCATGGCAGACGCTGCCCACGGCCTCCGGTCTCTGGCTAGGGTGTGCTTTTGCCCCCACCAGTTTGGGATCCGGTACCCTATTGCCGACTCTTCACCCGGGGATTGAATTTGGGTTCTCAGAGTCCTTTCTTTTCCCCTCTCTGGGTCTTTCCTTCTCTGCTCCACTCTCTCTCTCTCTCTGGGGCTTTTCTCTGCAAAAGGCTGGCAGACTGACCCTGTTCTTAGTTGGTGCCCACCTTATATACACCCTCTATGTGTGAGCTCAGGCGACCAGCACCCAATGAGCTCCTATCTTTACCCAGGCTGCTCCCCCTATCTGCCCCTACACTACTTGGGATGTTCCACCCCCCTCCCACTCCAGCCAGGAACAGACTCGGTCGTACCTGCACATTTCTAAGTGGGAGTACCGTCGGTCTGCTCCTCGGAAATGGGATGTGTGTAGTGCATGCAGCCTACCGAGCTCAGGTCCACACTCCATCCTTACCCGGGAGTGGAATATCACACCTCTGGGTTGAGGTGCAATACCCCTGTAGCAGCCGAATCCTCAGGGTGCTACATTCCCCCCTGGTAAATCACAGCACGTCCTCGGGCTGTAAGACATAAACAACACCAAAACATACAAATTTTTTTTTCATATCAACAACATAGTAAAAACATATAAAATAACATACATTAGCAGCATCATAAAACTTTTCATATAAAACATTCTCGTCGCCTCTGGCTCCTCCTCCGGTCACTGTGCAACGTGTGACCGGGTACAGTGCGACAGTCTTTTCTTGAAAAATGGTTTTCCTATAAAACCGGTAGGGGGCGCTTTAGGAAGCGCAACTATATACAAAAGGGGTAGTGGCCGCTCTCAGTCCTCGGCCAGTGGGATTTAAGGGTTAAACGGGTAAACAGTTCACACTTGCTGGTCCCAACGGGGACTATATTAGCAACAGTTCACTGTGCCCCGACGGGCAACTATATACAGCTTGTACTCTGCTGTACTTAACGACGGCGTCCTCCTGCTCTTTCTTTATGGTTACCTTTGGCTTCAGACCCGTTCGGGCACGTATGCTGGGCAAACAGATCTTCTCCCAGATGCGGAACTTTAGGTTTTATGGGCGCGGTGGTGGTGGCGCCCGGGTTGCCCGGGCCTTGCGGCCAGGCCTGGGGTATCTGGAAGGTGAAGGGCACCGTAAGGACGGCGGCACCCTGGGCTACTTGGCCCTGCGACCAGGCCGGGGGCTCCGCGGAGGTAGGGGGCGCTGTTGGTATTGCGGCGCCCGGGGGTACTAGGCCTTGCGACCAGGCTGGTGGTACTTCCTGCTTGGTCACGCTCGGGGTCGAGGCGTGTGACGTCACAGGGGTCGCGGCTCCCGTTTGAGGCCTAGTCTGCGGCGGTGACGTTGCAGCGACGGGCACGGCAGGATAGACTTCGGGCTCTGCGACGGGGAGCTGGGGCAGGTACGCGGTTTCCCGGTTTGGGGTAGAGACGTCCCCTTTACCTGCCTCCTTTCGTTCGGCTCCCTTCTCGGCGCCGTCTCCGGCCTTCAGTCCTCCCGCGCCATCCTCAGAGGCGGTCTGTCTCCTCGTCTTGGGTGGCGTGCTCCGCTGACAGGTCTCGGTCTGCTGGGCCATCTCACGGCTCCACTCCGCCAACGTCTCTCGCTGCACCCGGGCCATCCTCCTTGCGAGGCCCTCCAGAGCGGTCTGTGCACACTCCCGGTCTCGGGGGAGCTGTGCTAGGACCTCCACTAGGCCTAGTGGGGTCGTTGTTGCCAGCAGGCTCCTGACCAACGGGTCGGTGCTGCTCTGCTCTCCTTCCGTTGTCTCCAGCAGGCTCCTGGCCAGCGGGCCGGTGCTGCTCTGCTCTCCCTCCTCTGTTTCTAGCAGGCTCCTGGCCAACGGGCCGGTGCTGCTCTGCTTTCTCGCCATCTCCGGGTAAGCTCCTCCGAAACTCTTCTCCAGGCTTCTTGCCTCCGGGTGCGCTCGCTCCAGACTGCTCCAGGCGACACCCATCTTTGTTCTCTCCTTCTCAGTCCTCCCACTTCGAGGGCGGTCCCGGGGCCACTTGGTGATTGTCAGCTCCAGGGGCAGTTCTTTCACGCTGACAGACACCTCTAGCATCACAGTCTCTGTTGGTGGGGGCGGTTTCCACTTTTGGCGCCATTTTCGGTCCTGGCCCACGATGGGAGGCGGCCTCTTGCCATCCTCTGGCACGCCCATAATGGCGTCCGCTCTTCCAAGGCGTGAAACCTTTGGAAATGGCGGGAATCATCTCCCAGTGGCGGGAAACTCTGCAGATGGCGGGAAAAAGCTGTTAATGGCGGACAACCGGCGGGAATCGATCTGTGATGGAGTACGATGGCGGGGACTCTCCGGAACCGGCAGGAGACTTCTTTTTGAGGTAAACTTGTTCTTTTCTTCAGGCACGCAGTACCCGGTTGTTGTGGGCACGTAATCCTGCCGACTACGCCAAAGTTGACGCGCCCCTGGGCCTGCTGTGTCGTGCGGCATCGCGCGCACGGGGGCTTACCCGGAGCCGGATCAGATGGGGGTTGTAGTCTTCCGAGTGGCTGTGACCCGGTCCGTGCCCAGGGTGTCAAGCTCAGAGTATGTGGCAGTCCTACAGATGTTATAAAGTTCTTAATGTCGACTACGCCACCCGTTGTATTGCGGTCACTATGGCCGCCGCTGCAGCAGGGTCTGCTGAGGCTGATGGTGTTGGTGCAGCTTTTGGTAGTATAACCCCCAACGGGTGGGGTATAGCCTCAGGGGGTCAGGTGCAGAGGATGGGGGTTGTGGTGGTGCAGCATAGATGTTAAGTGAAGACAGAGTCGGGTTGTGCAGTTTAGGGTATTTACTCACTGCTGATGTTCCGGTCACTCCAGCTTCAAGTGACCACCCGAGCCGTGCTGCAACTTTGAACATGAAAAATCCAATGAGGAGAAGAAAAGCAAAGCCAAAGAGTCCATCCCAAAATCCGACAAACAAGCAAAATGAACAAAAAACATTGAATTCAATTCTTTCTGATTTTAGAAACTGCATTAAAGAAGGGGTGCACCGGTCCTGGAGATACTGCAATACCAGGTCAATGCGTGGAGTGGACAGAGCAAGCTCTTTTTCCATCTCCCTGTTCTAAAAATCCATTTAATATATGGTCCCCAGATAGGGGACGTATCAGATATTAAACTGATAAGAACAGATCAGGTTTCAACATATTTTATTAAGTGCGTAAAAGATGGTTTACAATCAAAAACAACAACACAAACAGTACATTATTAAAACACAGAATTCCACCCATAAAAACCCCATATACGATTAGCATCCCTCCTCCCAATACATTTGACATCCCTCAAGTAATAAATATACATCTGGCTAAAAGCAATTTTAAGACAATCCTTCACAGAAATAGCATCAAGTTTAAAAAGTAAGATATTGCGTGCCTTCCAAAGGGCATCTTTAAAACAGTTAATCATACACCAACATATACAATACTGTTGAGGGGTCGGACATTTAAAAAGGCCATATAAAACATATTCATGGTTAAAATCTCTTAAACCGCAAGTCCATTTTAAAAGAATCCCAACTTTGTGCCAAAGTTCCTGTGCAAATGGGCAATTCCACATAAGGTGCAAGGTGGTTTCGTCATTAACACATGAGTCTCTGGGGCATTTGGCTCTGGCCACCAGGCCTCTCCTGTGTTGAAACTCTCTGGTGGGGAGGCACTGGTGGACCACCATCCATGCGATGTCCTTATGTCCATTTGCTAAGAATTTCCCGAAGACATTCTTCCAAACTTGCTTCGATCTCTCTTCTGAGAAATTTACTATGGGGGTCACATCTTCATTCCTCCTCAGAAAAGATAAAAGCTTCTTGCGGTCTTTAAAAATGTCCATATTAAAATCACCAAGGCTATAAAATCGAACAGTCTTTTCTAAGGTTGCTTGGTGTTTGGGGGGGCATAGTAAAACAGGGGAATTCAACGACAACTTAAACCATCTTTTAAAAATCATCCCACAAGTATATTTTAAAAAATAAGTTAGCGCACTATTACCATTAAAATGTTTGAAACAAAAGCAGAAATAATTTAAATACAAATAAATATGTAAGTCGGGGACATCCCTTCCGCCGTTCATTTTATTCTTCCTCATTATTTCTCGCCTTAATTTTTCCATTTTGGAGTTCCATAAAAACATAATGATCATCCTAGTCATTTTTTTAATTAAAACATCAGAGGGGGGGTACACCATAGCTATATACAGTATGAGGGGTAACAACACTGATTTTATAATTAAAATTTTCCCCTCCATTGTTAGGGACCTCAAACCCCAAAATGATATTTTCTTTGACATTTTTTCTAGGACATTCTCCCAGCTTTGAGTTCCCACATTCTCCTCGTTAAAAACAACTCCAAGAATTTTTACATTGTCTCGTTTTATAGTGAGCTGCGGGAGTTGGGCCGTGTCCCAGGATCCCAAAGTCAGACATTCAGATTTATTTAAATTAAGTTTAAAACCGGATGCCTGGGAAAAAAAATCAATGCGCAACACCGCCCTCCGGAGGGAAGTAGGGTCCACGCACACAACCGTCACGTCATCCATGTAGCCAAAGACTCTCACATCACTGCCACCTCCGCCAGGAACAGGAACCCCTCTAATCACTTTGTCTTTCCTTATTGCGCTCAGCAGGGGCTCCATGGCGCAGATGAACAGGATGGGTGACAAGGGGCATCCCTGCTTCACTCCGGACTCAAGGGGAACTCCATCTGTTAAAAAGCCATTAAGAGAAATTTGACTAAAACAATTTTTATATAAAATCTTAATACAATTTAAAAGCATATTAGGGATACCCATTCTTTTTAAAACTCTAAAAAGAAATCTATGAGAGACTCTATCGAAAGCTTTTTCAAAATCTAGGGCTAAAAGAGCTACATTTTGACCCCGGTCTCTGGAATACCAAATTACATCCCTTAATACGTTTAAAACCTCTGAAATACTTCTGCCTGGTACACTACAAACCTGCTCAGGCTGGATTAGTTTGGCAATGACACTCCTGAGCCGGTCTGCAACCACCTTAGCAAGTACCTTGTAATCAACATTTAGGAGAGTTATGGGTCTCCAATTCGCTAGAGCACTGCGGTCACCTTTTTTATATATCAAAGACACCACTCCTCTCCTCCACGAAAATGGCAACTGTTCACAAATAAAAACTTCTTTAAAAAGCATAAAAAGGTCCTCTTTTAAAATGTCCCAAAAAGTAAGGTAAAATTCTACAGGTAGTCCGTCACACCCAGGTGCTTTACCCTTAGAGAAACTTTTAAAAACATAAAATAATTCCTCTAAAACAATATCGCGTTCTAAAAACTCCTGGTCTGTAAAATTTAACTTAAAATCGAGATCATTAAGAGCATCAGATAAAAAGGACTCATCTATACACTTTTTACTAAAAAGATGCTTATAAAAGTTAAAAGTAGCATTCAACATTCGCTGCATAGATGTTTCACCCTCTAGATTTGTGATCACTTCTCTTTTATCCATGACTTTTTTGAAGAAGAAGCGAGAGCACTTCTCCCCCTCCTCCAAGTGCTGCACTCTAGAGTTAAAAATAATCTCTTTCCCCTTTGTGTCTATGCAGTTCTGAATTTCAGTTTTTAGGCTAGCAATATCATCTCCCACCTCCACCCCTAGCTCTTTGAATTTAAAAAGTGTTTGTAGTTTGGTGTTAAGATCACTAAAACATCTTTTTTTCTCTCTAGCTTTACGTCTCCCTGCTTTTATAAAAAACATTCTGACTTTTTTTTTCAAATTTTCCCACCAGGTTACCATAGGGGCATCAGAAGGTTTTTGTCGCCGCCAGGCTTGATAGGCTTTACCAAAGTCTTGTCGAATCAGAGGGTCCTCCAGCAGGTAAGTACTTAGACGCCAGAGGCCCCTGTTGACCCTCTGTTCATCCCGATATTCTAGGTGCACCTCCAAGCCCTTATGGTCAGAAAATATATTTGATGTTAAAACACATTTTACAGGGTTAAAATCATCTGATAGGAAAATAAAATCGATCCTGGAGGACACCCCTCTTCCGGACCACGTATAACCAGGGTCCGTCGGCAGGAGTGACCTCCACGCATCGCATAATTTAAAATCAGTTATAAAATCTTTCAATAGATGACATGACTTATCCAATTTGCGTAAAGGGTCACCCCCCGCTCGTTGTTCACTAGCACAAAGACAATTAAAATCACCCCCTACGATCAGGGGAGATGACCCTGTACAGTACAATGGCAATATCCCAAATAAATTAATTCTCTCTTGCTTATCAGGGGGAGCATAAATATTCATTACACGTAGGGTAAAACCATTAAATTTAAAATGCACTAAAACCACTCTGCCTGGTACTATTTCTGTGACAGCATTTATAGTAATATTTCTCCCACGACAGAGGAAGCCCACCCCCGCTGACTTGTTGTCATTGGAGCCAGACCAGATGGAGGGCCCCAGTCTCCAATCTGTCTTGATGTCATTATAATTTAGTGCATGTTGTATCCCGCATTCCTGTAATAAACAAATGTCAAAGTCAGCAGTTTCTAAATACTTGAATAGAGCAGCCCTACGAACTGGGCTCTTTAATGACCTCACATTCAGTGAGACAAGTCTTAATGTGGGCATTCATAGGTCAGGGTGGTGGATCTTCCATGAGGACACCTGACTCAAAGCCCTGTATGTCAAATTGCTCCAGGACATCCGGGCTAGAGGACCCAAACGACTCGATATTCTGTGAGCCGGCGGTTGCCCCCTCGTAGGTCACGGTTCCCAGCCACATTCCAGGAGACGCTGGGGCTTCTACATTCCGTCTCTTTTTCGGGGCAGACTCCACTAGGTCACTGGTGCAGTCCTCCTCTTCCTCCACCTCCTCCAGGGGGGGAGACTGGTCCATCAGGATAAGATCACCAACACAGATTTCCTGATGTTCGCCACCTAGAAGCAAAGCCCCCTCATCTGGCTGGCTAATCGCCCTGGAAGATCCTGAGGCCATCGCTGCGTGGTCCCCAGTAGCCAACCGCACAGGGGCACCACCCTCCAGCCCAACAGGATCGGTATCGGGAACCATCGACACGGAGGATACCCTCCCAGAAGGAGGACCCCTCCGCTCCGGTCCATGCGAGGTCCGCCCATCGTTAAGGGACTTCGATGCAGGGGCCGCCCCAGAGGGGCCTCCGGCTCCCTGCTCCATCCCAGCCTTCTCGCCCTTCGAACCGCCCTCCGACGCCGGCCCGCCAGTGAAGACCGGTGGGCGCATTGGCTCAGCTGCAGAAGATGCAGCTTCTGCGTAGGTCCTGGTCCTGGTCCTGTTGGGGCATCCTCGGAACATGTGCCCCGCCTCACCACAAAGATTGCATTTCCTCCCAGCGGGACAGTCCTTCATTAAATGTCCGTAACAGCTGCAATTATTGCAGCGGTCTACTTTCCTGCCCGTGCAGGACGTTTGGGTATGACCCATTTGTCCACAGTTCCTGCAACATACCGGCATTCCAGGGTAAAATAAGTAGCCTCTGCTCTTACCGATCACAAATGTTGAGGGAGGGTGTAGCATTCCTCCCACTCCGCTTGGGTCCCTCTTTAGATGGGCCATGCACCTCCTCTTGCCGCACCAGAAGCCTACCGCGTTCTTCACAGTGCCCAGGTATCTCAGATCGTCACAATAACGGATAAGGTAGGTCGAGATGTCTGCAGCTTCCACAAAGGGGTTCGGGAAATGCACCACGATAGGGATCTCGTCATAGGCATACAAGAGACAAAAGGTTAGTCCATCCAATTCATCTAAGTAGTTTTTCTCATTTACCTTTTGTACGAGTTGGTGACAGCATCCCTGGCTCTTGAAGGTGATGGTGTAAGTCCCCTTGTACTCATTGTCCTGGAAGCAGAATATGTCTTCCCGCCGAAACTCCAGAACTCCAAGCAGAATCCTATGGCAGATGTAGTCCAAATTCTTCTCCGTCCTCGATCCTGCTCCAACTTCAATCCTCACGGTGTTCCGCATCCGGGCATCACCCGATGAATATGTGAGCGTTGCCGGCATCCTTCACTCAGGAACGTACCGACTCTTCTCTCTGAAAGGCGCAAGCCTTCATGGGATCCCTTCCCGTTGCTCCCGGACTAATCCTTCCTCCCAATAGCAGCAGGGGGGTTAAGTCCCTCCGAAGAGGAACGATCCCCCCAGGCCGAGAGAAAGGGTACCAAGAGCACCTCACAGGCAAGACCACACAGGTAAACCTGATAGATCGTGCCAAAAGGCCGAGAAGCGATAACCAGAATTGGTTTCAAACTACGGAGCCACCCAAGGATCCTGAAAAGTCCATTTGTGGAGATGAGCTCCTGGACTCCCGTTAAGAAGACATGTTGTCAACCTCTAGATCCCTTACATGCCTGCACTTTTCGGCTTGATGCTGCTGCAATCCACGCGTTTTAGATCTGCATAACTCCACCTCTTTAAACACAGCACCTTCACCCCCTGCTGTTCCCACCCGCCTCAACACCGTTGGAAGGGAGGAGAACCAATTAAGGCGGGGGGTGGGGTGGAACGAGCAGCTGTCTACCCTTAGCAGGAGGGCTGCTGATTACATACCTCTCCTGCTGCTGCTGCTGCTGCTGGCTGTCCAGCAGCAGACTGAAGGTGGCTGCTGCTGTGCACAGGTATATAAAGGCTCAGAGCCTATTATGACACGCGCAGCCAGCGTTCCATTGCCACATTCCATCTACTGCAGGCAGGATACCTGGCTGGCTGAATGTCGCTGAGAAGCTCACAGAGACCGCCATAAGCAACAGTTTAACAGAATGCCACAGACTAATCAACCAAACTTTTTGGGTTGGGTTCTCTTTTATAGTCTGCAGGCATTAAATGAAAGAAGTCAGTGTTCCAGCAGAGGGAGACAACGTTTCAGAAAAGGCATTGTAGCAAACCAAAAAAGAAATTTTAAGCGCAGCAGAGTAACCAGCGCACATACCTGTTAGCTCAGGTGAGTTTAAAAGGCTGCTGTTGATAACAAGGGCATTTGCTAAATAGATGGTGTGTGTGCAACAATATACTGAAAGGTCAATTATATTGTGCAGCTTATCTCACCACCTGTAGTTATTTAGGTGAAAGCTCCAAAATGCTTGCCTAATATGTCTGTTTATCCAAAAGGAAGTAAAAAGGGAGAGCTAGAAAGATAGCATTTCATTACATTACATGGCAATGCAATGCACAGTTGCTGAAGTTGAACCAAAATGAGCTTGTAATCTGGCTTCTGCAACTTTGAACATGAAAAATCCAATGAGGAGAAGAAAAGCAAAGCCAAAGAGTCCATCCCAAAATCCGACAAACAAGCAAAATGAACAAAAAACATTGAATTCAATTCTTTCTGATTTTAGAAACTGCATTAAAGAAGGGGTGCACCGGTCCTGGAGATACTGCAATACCAGGTCAATGCGTGGAGTGGACAGAGCAAGCTCTTTTTCCATCTCCCTGTTCTAAAAATCCATTTAATATATGGTCCCCAGATAGGGGACGTATCAGATATTAAACTGATAAGAACAGATACTACACTTGATCTTAGCCAAAAGGCCGAGAAGCGATAACCAGAATTGGTTTCAAACTACGGAGCCACCCAAGGATCCTGAAAAGTCCATTTGTGGAGATGAGCTCCTGGACTCCCGTTAAGAAGACATGTTGTCAACCTCTAGATCCCTTACATGCCTGCACTTTTTGGCTTGCTGCTGCTGCAATCCACGCGTTTTAGATCTGCATAACTC
Source organism: Phyllobates terribilis (assembly GCF_046119375.1). NCBI lineage: Eukaryota > Metazoa > Chordata > Amphibia > Anura > Dendrobatidae > Phyllobates > Phyllobates terribilis. Next base: position 64,381 of record NW_027365964.1, read on the forward strand.
CACCTCTTTAAACACAGCACCTTCACCCCCTGCTGTTCCCACCCGCCTCAACACCGTTGGAAGGGAGGAGAACCAATTAAGGCGGGGGGTGGGGTGGAACGAGCAGCTGTCTACCCTTAGCAGGAGGGCTGCTGATTACATACCTCTCCTGCTGCTGCTGCTGCTGGCTGTCCAGCAGCAGACTGAAGGTGGCTGCTGCTGTGCACAGGTATATAAAGGCTCAGAGCCTATTATGACACGCGCAGCCAGCGTTCCATTGCCACATTCCATCTACTGCAGGCAGGATACCTGGCTGGCTGAATGTCGCTGAGAAGCTCACAGAGACCGCCATAAGCAACAGTTTAACAGAATGCCACAGACTAATCAACCAAACTTTTTGGGTTGGGTTCTCTTTTATAGTCTGCAGGCATTAAATGAAAGAAGTCAGTGTTCCAGCAGAGGGAGACAACGTTTCAGAAAAGGCATTGTAGCAAACCAAAAAAGAAATTTTAAGCGCAGCAGAGTAACCAGCGCACATACCTGTTAGCTCAGGTGAGTTTAAAAGGCTGCTGTTGATAACAAGGGCATTTGCTAAATAGATGGTGTGTGTGCAACAATATACTGAAAGGTCAATTATATTGTGCAGCTTATCTCACCACCTGTAGTTATTTAGGTGAAAGCTCCAAAATGCTTGCCTAATATGTCTGTTTATCCAAAAGGAAGTAAAAAGGGAGAGCTAGAAAGATAGCATTTCATTACATTACATGGCAATGCAATGCACAGTTGCTGAAGTTGAACCAAAATGAGCTTGTAATCTGGCTTCTGCAACTTTGAACATGAAAAATCCAATGAGGAGAAGAAAAGCAAAGCCAAAGAGTCCATCCCAAAATCCGACAAACAAGCAAAATGAACAAAAAACATTGAATTCAATTCTTTCTGATTTTAGAAACTGCATTAAAGAAGGGGTGCACCGGTCCTGGAGATACTGCAATACCAGGTCAATGCATGGAGTGGACAGAGCAAGCTCTTTTTCCATCTCCCTGTTCTAAAAATCCATTTAATATATGGTCCCCAGATAGGGGACGTATCAGATATTAAACTGATAAGAACAGATACTACACTTGATCTTAGCCAAAAGGCCGAGAAGCGATAACCAGAATTGGTTTCAAACTACGGAGCCACCCAAGGATCCTGAAAAGTCCATTTGTGGAGATGAGCTCCTGGACTCCCGTTAAGAAGACATGTTGTCAACCTCTAGATCCCTTACATGCCTGCACTTTTCGGCTTGCTGCTGCTGCAATCCACGCGTTTTAGATCTGCATAACTCCACCTCTTTAAACACAGCACCTTCACCCCCTGCTGTTCCCACCCGCCTCAACACCGTTGGAAGGGAGGAGAACCAATTAAGGCGGGGGGTGGGGTGGAACGAGCAGCTGTCTACCCTTAGCAGGAGGGCTGCTGATTACATACCTCTCCTGCTGCTGCTGCTGCTGCTGGCTGTCCAGCAGCAGACTGAAGGTGGCTGCTGCTGTGCACAGGTATATAAAGGCTCAGAGCCTATTATGACACGCGCAGCCAGCGTTCCATTGCCACATTCCATCTACTGCAGGCAGGATACCTGGCTGGCTGAATGTCGCTGAGAAGCTCACAGAGACCGCCATAAGCAACAGTTTAACAGAATGCCACAGACTAATCAACCAAACTTTTTGGGTTGGGTTCTCTTTTATAGTCTGCAGGCATTAAATGAAAGAAGTCAGTGTTCCAGCAGAGGGAGACAACGTTTCAGAAAAGGCATTGTAGCAAACCAAAAAAGAAATTTTAAGCGCAGCAGAGTAACCAGCGCACATACCTGTTAGCTCAGGTGAGTTTAAAAGGCTGCTGTTGATAACAAGGGCATTTGCTAAATAGATGGTGTGTGTGCAACAATATACTGAAAGGTCAATTATATTGTGCAGCTTATCTCACCACCTGTAGTTATTTAGGTGAAAGCTCCAAAATGCTTGCCTAATATGTCTGTTTATCCAAAAGGAAGTAAAAAGGGAGAGCTAGAAAGATAGCATTTCATTACATTACATGGCAATGCAATGCACAGTTGCTGAAGTTGAACCAAAATGAGCTTGTAATCTGGCTTCTGCAACTTTGAACATGAAAAATCCAATGAGGAGAAGAAAAGCAAAGCCAAAGAGTCGATCCCAAAATCCGACAAACAAGCAAAATGAACAAAAAACATTGAATTCAATTCTTTCTGATTTTAGAAACTGCATTAAAGAAGGGGTGCACCGGTCCTGGAGATACTGCAATACCAGGTCAATGCGTGGAGTGGACAGAGCAAGCTCTTTTTCCATCTCCCTGTTCTAAAAATCCATTTAATATATGGTCCCCAGATAGGGGACGTATCAGATATTAAACTGATAAGAACAGATACTACACTTGATCTTAGCCAAAAGGCCGAGAAGCGATAACCAGAATTGGTTTCGAACTACGGAGCCACCCAAGGATCCTGAAGAGTCCATTTGTGGAGATGAGCTCCTGGACTCCCGTTAAGAAGACATGTTGTCAACCTCTAGATCCCTTACATGCCTGCACTTTTCGGCTTGCTGCTGCTGCAATCCACGCGTTTTAGATCTGCATAACTCCACCTCTTTAAACACAGCACCCTCACCCCCTGCTGTTCCCACCCGCCTCAACACCGTTGGAAGGGAGGAGAACCAATTAAGGCGGGGGGTGGGGTGGAACGAGCAGCTGTTTACCCTTAGCAGGAGGGCTGCTGATTACTTACCTCTCCTGCTGCTGCTGGCTGTCCAGCAGCAGACTGAAGGTGGCTGCTGCTGTGCGCAGGTATATAAAGGCTCAGAGCCTATTATGACACGCGCAGCCAGCGTTCCATTGCCACATTCCATCTACTGCAGGCAGGATACCTGGCTGGCTGAATGTCGCTGAGAAGCTCACAGAGACCGCCATAAGCAACAGTTTAACAGAATGCCACAGACTAATCAACCAAACTTTTTGGGTTGGGTTCTCTTTTATAGTCTGCAGGCATTAATTGAAAGAAGTCAGTGTTCCAGCAGAGGGAGACAACGTTTCAGAAAAGGCATTGTAGCAAACCAAAAAAGAAATTTTAAGCGCAGCAGAGTAACCAGCGCACATACCTGTTAGCTCAGGTGAGTTTAAAAGGCTGCTGTTGATAACAAGGGCATTTGCTAAATAGATGGTGTGTGTGCAACAATATACTGAAAGGTCAATTATATTGTGCAGCTTATCTCACCACCTGTAGTTATTTAGGTGAAAGCTCCAAAATGCTTGCCTAATATGTCTGTTTATCCAAAAGGAAGTAAAGAGGGAGAGCTAGAAAGATAGCATTGCGTTACATTACATGGCAATGCAATGCACAGTTGCTGAAGTTGAACCAAAATGAGCTTGTCATCTGGCTTCTGCAACTTTGAACATGAAAAATCCAATGAGGAGAAGAAAAGCAAAGCCAAAGAGTCCATCCCAAAATCCGACAAACAAGCAAAATGAACAAAAAACATTGAATTCAATACTTTCTGATTTTAGAAACTGCATTAAAGAAGGGGTGCACCGGTCCTGGAGAAACTGCAATACCAGGTCAATGCGTGGAGTGGACAGAGCAAGCTCTTTTTCCATCTCCCTGTTCTAAAAATCCATTTAATATATGGTCCCCAGATAGGGGACGTATCAGATATTAAACTGATAAGAACAGATACTACACTTGATCTTAGCCAAAAGGCCGAGAAGCGATAACCAGAATTGGTTTCGAACTACGGAGCCACCCAAGGATCCTGAAGAGTCCATTTGTGGAGATGAGCTCCTGGACTCCCGTTAAGAAGACATGTTGTCAACCTCTAGATCCCTTGCATGCCTGCACTTTTTGGCTTGCTGCTGCTGCAATCCACGCGTTTTAGATCTGCATAACTCCACCTCTTTAAACACAGCACCCTCACCCCCTGCTGTTCCCACCCGCCTCAACACCGTTGGAAGGGAGGAGAACCAATTAAGGCGGGGGGTGGGGTGGAACGAGCAGCTGTCTACTCTTAGCAGGAGGGCTGCTAATTACTTACCTCTCCTGCTGCTGCTGGCTGTCCAGCAGCAGACTGAAGGTGGCTGCTGCTGTGCGCAGGTATATAAAGGCTCAGAGCCTATTATGACACGCGCAGCGAGCGTTCCATTGCCACATTCCATCTACTGCAGGCAGGATACCTGGCTGGCTGAATGTCGCTGAGAAGCTCAAAGAGACCGCCATAAGCAACAGTTTAACAGAATGCCACAGACTAATCAACCAAACTTTTTGGGTTGGGTTCTCTTTTATAGTCTGCAGGCATTAATTGAAAGAAGTCAGTGTTCCAGCAGAGGGAGACAACGTTTCAGAAAAGGCATTGTAGCAAACCAAAAAAGAAATTTTAAGCGCAGCAGAGTAACCAGCGCACATACCTGTTAGCTCAGGTGAGTTTAAAAGGCTGCTGTTGATAACAAGGGCATTTGCTAAATAGATGGTGTGTGTGCAACAATATACTGAAAGGTCAATTATATTGTGCAGCTTATCTCACCACCTGTAGTTATTTAGGTGAAAGCTCCAAAATGCTTGCCTAATATGTCTGTTTATCCAAAAGGAAGTAAAAAGGGAGAGCTAGAAAGATAGCATTTCATTACATTACATGGCAATGCAATGCACAGTTGCTGAAGTTGAACCAAAATGAGCTTGTAATCTGGCTTCTGCAACTTTGAACATGAAAAATCCAATGAGGAGAAGAAAAGCAAAGCCAAAGAGTCGATCCCAAAATCCGACAAACAAGCAAAATGAACAAAAAACATTGAATTCAATTCTTTCTGATTTTAGAAACTGCATTAAAGAAGGGGTGCACCAGTCCTGGAGATACTGCAATACCAGGTCAATGCGTGGAGTGGACAGAGCAAGCTCTTTTTCCATCTCCCTGTTCTAAAAATCCATTTAATATATGGTCCCCAGATAGGGGACGTATCAGATATTAAACTGATAAGAACAGATACTACACTTGATCTTAGCCAAAAGGCCGAGAAGCGATAACCAGAATTGGTTTCGAACTACGGAGCCACCCAAGGATCCTGAAGAGTCCATTTGTGGAGATGAGCTCCTGGACTCCCGTTAAGAAGACATGTTGTCAACCTCTAGATCCCTTACATGCCTGCACTTTTCGGCTTGCTGCTGCTGCAATCCACGCGTTTTAGATCTGCATAACTCCACCTCTTTAAACACAGCACCCTCACCCCCTGCTGTTCCCACCCGCCTCAACACCGTTGGAAGGGAGGAGAACCAATTAAGGCGGGGGGTGGGGTGGAACGAGCAGCTGTTTACCCTTAGCAGGAGGGCTGCTGATTACTTACCTCTCCTGCTGCTGCTGGCTGTCCAGCAGCAGACTGAAGGTGGCTGCTGCTGTGCGCAGGTATATAAAGGCTCAGAGCCTATTATGACACGCGCAGCCAGCGTTCCATTGCCACATTCCATCTACTGCAGGCAGGATACCTGGCTGGCTGAATGTCGCTGAGAAGCTCACAGAGACCGCCATAAGCAACAGTTTAACAGAATGCCACAGACTAATCAACCAAACTTTTTGGGTTGGGTTCTCTTTTATAGTCTGCAGGCATTAATTGAAAGAAGTCAGTGTTCCAGCAGAGGGAGACAACGTTTCAGAAAAGGCATTGTAGCAAACCAAAAAAGAAATTTTAAGCGCAGCAGAGTAACCAGCGCACATACCTGTTAGCTCAGGTGAGTTTAAAAGGCTGCTGTTGATAACAAGGGCATTTGCTAAATAGATGGTGTGTGTGCAACAATATACTGAAAGGTCAATTATATTGTGCAGCTTATCTCACCACCTGTAGTTATTTAGGTGAAAGCTCCAAAATGCTTGCCTAATATGTCTGTTTATCCAAAAGGAAGTAAAGAGGGAGAGCTAGAAAGATAGCATTGCGTTACATTACATGGCAATGCAATGCACAGTTGCTGAAGTTGAACCAAAATGAGCTTGTCATCTGGCTTCTGCAACTTTGAACATGAAAAATCCAATGAGGAGAAGAAAAGCAAAGCCAAAGAGTCCATCCCAAAATCCGACAAACAAGCAAAATGAACAAAAAACATTGAATTCAATACTTTCTGATTTTAGAAACTGCATTAAAGAAGGGGTGCACCGGTCCTGGAGAAACTGCAATACCAGGTCAATGCGTGGAGTGGACAGAGCAAGCTCTTTTTCCATCTCCCTGTTCTAAAAATCCATTTAATATATGGTCCCCAGATAGGGGACGTATCAGATATTAAACTGATAAGAACAGATACTACACTTGATCTTAGCCAAAAGGCCGAGAAGCGATAACCAGAATTGGTTTCGAACTACGGAGCCACCCAAGGATCCTGAAGAGTCCATTTGTGGAGATGAGCTCCTGGACTCCCGTTAAGAAGACATGTTGTCAACCTCTAGATCCCTTGCATGCCTGCACTTTTCGGCTTGCTGCTGCTGCAATCCACGCGTTTTAGATCTGCATAACTCCACCTCTTTAAACACAGCACCCTCACCCCCTGCTGTTCCCACCCGCCTCAACACCGTTGGAAGGGAGGAGAACCAATTAAGGCGGGGGGTGGGGTGGAACGAGCAGCTGTCTACCCTTAGCAGGAGGGCTGCTAATTACTTACCTCTCCTGCTGCTGCTGGCTGTCCAGCAGCAGACTGAAGGTGGCTGCTGCTGTGCGCAGGTATATAAAAGCTCAGAGCCTATTATGACACGCGCAGCCAGCGTTCCATTGCCACATTCCATCTACTGCAGGCAGGATACCTGGCTGGCTGAATGTCGCTGAGAAGCTCAAAGAGACCGCCATAAGCAACAGTTTAACAGAATGCCACAGACTAATCAACCAAACTTTTTGGGTTGGGTTCTCTTTTATAGTCTGCAGGCATTAATTGAAAGAAGTCAGTGTTCCAGCAGAGGGAGACAACGTTTCAGAAAAGGCATTGTAGCAAACCAAAAAAGAAATTTTAAGCGCAGCAGAGTAACCAGCGCACATACCTGTTAGCTCAGGTGAGTTTAAAAGGCTGCTGTTGATAACAAGGGCATTTGCTAAATAGATGGTGTGTGTGCAACAATATACTGAAAGGTCAATTATATTGTGCAGCTTATCTCACCACCTGTAGTTATTTAGGTGAAAGCTCCAAAATGCTTGCTAATATGTCTGTTTATCCAAAAGGAAGTAAAAAGGGAGAGCTAGAAAGATAGCATTTCATTACATTACATGGCAATGCAATGCACAGTTGCTGAAGTTGAACCAAAATGAGCTTGTAATCTGGCTTCTGCAACTTTGAACATGAAAAATCCAATGAGGAGAAGAAAAGCAAAGCCAAAGAGTCCATCCCAAAATCCGACAAACAAGCAAAATGAACAAAAAACATTGAATTCAATTCTTTCTGATTTTAGAAACTGCATTAAAGAAGGGGTGCACCGGTCCTGGAGATACTGCAATACCAGGTCAATGCGTGGAGTGGACAGAGCAAGCTCTTTTTCCATCTCCCTGTTCTAAAAATCCATTTAATATATGGTCCCCAGATAGGGGACGTATCAGATATTAAACTGATAAGAACAGATACTACACTTGATCTTAGCCAAAAGGCCGAGAAGCGATAACCAGAATTGGTTTCGAACTACGGAGCCACCCAAGGATCCTGAAGAGTCCATTTGTGGAGATGAGCTCCTGGACTCCCGTTAAGAAGACATGTTGTCAACCTCTAGATCCCTTACATGCCTGCACTTTTTGGCTTGCTGCTGCTGCAATCCACGCGTTTTAGATCTGCATAACTCCACCTCTTTAAACACAGCACCCTCACCCCCTGCTGTTCCCACCCGCCTCAACACCGTTGGAAGGGAGGAGAACCAATTAAGGCGGGGGGTGGGGTGGAACGAGCAGCTGTCTACCCTTAGCAGGAGGGCTGCTGATTACTTACCTCTCCTGCTGCTGCTGGCTGTCCAGCAGCAGACTGAAGGTGGCTGCTGCTGTGCGCAGGTATATAAAGGCTCAGAGCCTATTATGACACGCGCAGCCAGCGTTCCATTGCCACATTCCATCTACTGCAGGCAGGATACCTGGCTGGCTGAATGTCGCTGAGAAGCTCACAGAGACCGCCATAAGCAACAGTTTAACAGAATGCCACAGACTAATCAACCAAACTTTTTGGGTTGGGTTCTCTTTTATAGTCTGCAGGCATTAATTGAAAGAAGTCAGTGTTCCAGCAGAGGGAGACAACGTTTCAGAAAAGGCATTGTAGCAAACCAAAAAAGAAATTTTAAGCGCAGCAGAGTAACCAGCGCACATACCTGTTAGCTCAGGTGAGTTTAAAAGGCTGCTGTTGATAACAAGGGCATTTGCTAAATAGATGGTGTGTGTGCAACAATATACTGAAAGGTCAATTATATTGTGCAGCTTATCTCACCACCTGTAGTTATTTAGGTGAAAGCTCCAAAATGCTTGCCTAATATGTCTGTTTATCCAAAAGGAAGTAAAGAGGGAGAGCTAGAAAGATAGCATTGCGTTACATTACATGGCAATGCAATGCACAGTTGCTGAAGTTGAACCAAAATGAGCTTGTCATCTGGCTTCTGCAACTTTGAACATGAAAAATCCAATGAGGAGAAGAAAAGCAAAGCCAAAGAGTCCATCCCAAAATCCGACAAACAAGCAAAATGAACAAAAAACATTGAATTCAATACTTTCTGATTTTAGAAACTGCATTAAAGAAGGGGTGCACCGGTCCTGGAGAAACTGCAATACCAGGTCAATGCGTGGAGTGGACAGAGCAAGCTCTTTTTCCATCTCCCTGTTCTAAAAATCCATTTAATATATGGTCCCCAGATAGGGGACGTATCAGATATTAAACTGATAAGAACAGATACTACACTTGATCTTAGCCAAAAGGCCGAGAAGCGATAACCAGAATTGGTTTCGAACTACGGAGCCACCCAAGGATCCTGAAGAGTCCATTTGTGGAGATGAGCTCCTGGACTCCCGTTAAGAAGACATGTTGTCAACCTCTAGATCCCTTGCATGCCTGCACTTTTCGGCTTGCTGCTGCTGCAATCCACGCGTTTTAGATCTGCATAACTCCACCTCTTTAAACACAGCACCCTCACCCCCTGCTGTTCCCACCCGCCTCAACACCGTTGGAAGGGAGGAGAACCAATTAAGGCGGGGGGTGGGGTGGAACGAGCAGCTGTCTACCCTTAGCAGGAGGGCTGCTAATTACTTACCTCTCCTGCTGCTGCTGGCTGTCCAGCAGCAGACTGAAGGTGGCTGCTGCTGTGCGCAGGTATATAAAGGCTCAGAGCCTATTATGACACGCGCAGCCAGCGTTCCATTGCCACATTCCATCTACTGCAGGCAGGATACCTGGCTGGCTGAATGTCGCTGAGAAGCTCAAAGAGACCGCCATAAGCAACAGTTTAACAGAATGCCACAGACTAATCAACCAAACTTTTTGGGTTGGGTTCTCTTTTATAGTCTGCAGGCATTAATTGAAAGAAGTCAGTGTTCCAGCAGAGGGAGACAACGTTTCAGAAAAGGCATTGTAGCAAACCAAAAAATAAATTTTAAGCGCAGCAGAGTAACCAGCGCACATACCTGTTAGCTCAGGTGAGTTTAAAAGGCTGCTGTTGATAACAAGGGCATTTGCTAAATAGATGGTGTGTGTGCAACAATATACTGAAAGGTCAATTATATTGTGCAGCTTATCTCACCACCTGTAGTTATTTAGGTGAAAGCTCCAAAATGCTTGCCTAATATGTCTGTTTATCCAAAAGGAAGTAAAGAGGGAGAGCTAGAAAGATAGCATTGCGTTACATTACATGGCAATGCAATGCACAGTTGCTGAAGTTGAACCAAAATTAGCTTGTCATCTGGCTTCTGCAACTTTGAACATGAAAAATCCAATGAGGAGAAGAAAAGCAAAGCCAAAGAGTCCATCCCAAAATCCGACAAACAAGAAAAATGAACAAAAAACATTGAATTCAATACTTTCTGATTTTAGAAACTGCATTAAAGAAGGGGTGCACCGGTCCTGGAGATACTGCAATACCAGGTCAATGCGTGGAGTGGACAGAGCAAGCTCTTTTTCCATCTCCCTGTTCTAAAAATCCATTTAATATATGGTCCCCAGATAGGGGACGTATCAGATATTAAACTGATAAGAACAGATACTACACTTGATCTTAGCCAAAAGGCCGAGAAGCGATAACCAGAATTGGTTTCGAACTACGGAGCCACCCAAGGATCCTGAAGAGTCCATTTGTGGAGATGAGCTCCTGGACTCCCGTTAAGAAGACATGTTGTCAACCTCTAGATCCCTTACATGCCTGCACTTTTCGGCTTGCTGCTGCTGCAATCCACGCGTTTTAGATCTGCATAACTCCACCTCTTTAAACACAGCACCCTCACCCCCTGCTGTTCCCACCCGCCTCAACACCGTTGGAAGGGAGGAGAACCAATTAAGGCGGGGGGTGGGGTGGAACGAGCAGCTGTCTACCCTTAGCAGGAGGGCTGCTGATTACTTACCTCTCCTGCTGCTGCTGGCTGTCCAGCAGCAGACTGAAGGTGGCTGCTGCTGTGCGCAGGTATATAAAGGCTCAGAGCCTATTATGACACGCGCAGCCAGCGTTCCATTGCCACATTCCATCTACTGCAGGCAGGATACCTGGCTGGCTGAATGTCGCTGAGAAGCTCACAGAGACCGCCATAAGCAACAGTTTAACAGAATGCCACAGACTAATCAACCAAACTTTTTGGGTTGGGTTCTCTTTTATAGTCTGCAGGCATTAATTGAAAGAAGTCAGTGTTCCAGCAGAGGGAGACAACGTTTCAGAAAAGGCATTGTAGCAAACCAAAAAAGAAATTTTAAGCGCAGCAGAGTAACCAGCGCACATACCTGTTAGCTCAGGTGAGTTTAAAAGGCTGCTGTTGATAACAAGGGCATTTGCTAAATAGATGGTGTGTGTGCAACAATATACTGAAAGGTCAATTATATTGTGCAGCTTATCTCACCACCTGTAGTTATTTAGGTGAAAGCTCCAAAATGCTTGCCTAATATGTCTGTTTATCCAAAAGGAAGTAAAGAGGGAGAGCTAGAAAGATAGCATTGCGTTACATTACATGGCAATGCAATGCACAGTTGCTGAAGTTGAACCAAAATGAGCTTGTCATCTGGCTTCTGCAACTTTGAACATGAAAAATCCAATGAGGAGAAGAAAAGCAAAGCCAAAGAGTCCATCCCAAAATCCGACAAACAAGCAAAATGAACAAAAAACATTGAATTCAATACTTTCTGATTTTAGAAACTGCATTAAAGAAGGGGTGCACCGGTCCTGGAGATACTGCAATACCAGGTCAATGCGTGGAGTGGACAGAGCAAGCTCTTTTTCCATCTCCCTGTTCTAAAAATCCATTTAATATATGGTCCCCAGATAGGGGACGTATCAGATATTAAACTGATAAGAACAGATACTACACTTGATCTTAGCCAAAAGGCCGAGAAGCGATAACCAGAATTGGTTTCGAACTACGGAGCCACCCAAGGATCCTGAAGAGTCCATTTGTGGAGATGAGCTCCTGGACTCCCGTTAAGAAGACATGTTGTCAACCTCTAGATCCCTTACATGCCTGCACTTTTCGGCTTGCTGCTGCTGCAATCCACGCTTTTTAGATCTGTATAACTCCACCTCTTTAAAGACAGCACCCTCACCCCCTGCTGTTCCCACCCGCCTCAACACCGTTGGAAGGGAGGAGAACCAATTAAGGCGGGGGGTGGGGTGGAACGAGCAGCTGTCTACCCTTAGCAGGAGGGCTGCTGATTACTTACCTCTCCTGCTGCTGCTGGCTGTCCAGCAGCAGACTGAAGGTGGCTGCTGCTGTGCGCAGGTATATAAAGGCTCAGAGCCTATTATGACACGCGCAGCCAGCGTTCCATTGCCACATTCCATCTACTGCAGGCAGGATACCTGGCTGGCTGAATGTCGCTGAGAAGCTCACAGAGACCGCCATAAGCAACAGTTTAACAGAATGCCACAGACTAATCAACCAAACTTTTTGGGTTGGGTTCTCTTTTATAGTCTGCAGGCATTAATTGAAAGAAGTCAGTGTTACAGCAGAGGGAGACAACGTTTCAGAAAAGGCATTGTAGCAAACCAAAAAAGAAATTTTAAGCGCAGCAGAGTAACCAGCGCACATACCTGTTAGCTCAGGTGAGTTTAAAAGGCTGCTGTTGATAACAAGGGCATTTGCTAAATAGATGGTGTGTGTGCAACAATATACTGAAAGGTCAATTATATTGTGCAGCTTATCTCACCACCTGTAGTTATTTAGGTGAAAGCTCCAAAATGCTTGCCTAATATGTCTGTTTATCCAAAAGGAAGTAAAGAGGGAGAGCTAGAAAGATAGCATTGCGTTACATTACATGGCAATGCAATGCACAGTTGCTGAAGTTGAACCAAAATGAGCTTGTCATCTGGCTTCTGCAACTTTGAACATGAAAAATCCAATGAGGAGAAGAAAAGCAAAGCCAAAGAGTCCATCCCAAAATCCGACAAACAAGCAAAATGAACAAAAAACATTGAATTCAATACTTTCTGATTTTAGAAACTGCATTAAAGAAGGGGTGCACCGGTCCTGGAGAAACTGCAATACCAGGTCAATGCGTGGAGTGGACAGAGCAAGCTCTTTTTCCATCTCCCTGTTCTAAAAATCCATTTAATATATGGTCCCCAGATAGGGGACGTATCAGATATTAAACTGATAAGAACAGATACTACACTTGATCTTAGCCAAAAGGCCGAGAAGCGATAACCAGAATTGGTTTCGAACTACGGAGCCACCCAAGGATCCTGAAGAGTCCATTTGTGGAGATGAGCTCCTGGACTCCCGTTAAGAAGACATGTTGTCAACCTCTAGATCCCTTGCATGCCTGCACTTTTCGGCTTGCTGCTGCTGCAATCCACGCGTTTTAGATCTGCATAACTCCACCTCTTTAAACACAGCACCCTCACCCCCTGCTGTTCCCACCCGCCTCAACACCGTTGGAAGGGAGGAGAACCAATTAAGGCGGGGGGTGGGGTGGAACGAGCAGCTGTCTACCCTTAGCAGGAGGGCTGCTGATTACTTACCTCTCCTGCTGCTGCTGGCTGTCCAGCAGCAGACTGAAGGTGGCTGCTGCTGTGCGCAGGTATATAAAGGCTCAGAGCCTATTATGACACGCGCAGCCAGCGTTCCATTGCCACATTCCATCTACTGCAGGCAGGATACCTGGCTGGCTGAATGTCGCTGAGAAGCTCAAAGAGACCGCCATAAGCAACAGTTTAACAGAATGCCACAGACTAATCAACCAAACTTTTTGGGTTGGGTTCTCTTTTATAGTCTGCAGGCATTAATTGAAAGAAGTCAGTGTTCCAGCAGAGGGAGACAACGTTTCAGAAAAGGCATTGTAGCAAACCAAAAAAGAAATTTTAAGCGCAGCAGAGTAACCAGCGCACATACCTGTTAGCTCAGGTGAGTTTAAAAGGCTGCTGTTGATAACAAGGGCATTTGCTAAATAGATGGTGTGTGTGCAACAATATACTGAAAGGTCAATTATATTGTGCAGCTTATCTCACCACCTGTAGTTATTTAGGTGAAAGCTCCAAAATGCTTGCCTAATATGTCTGTTTATCCAAAAGGAAGTAAAGAGGGAGAGCTAGAAAGATAGCATTGCGTTACATTACATGGCAATGCAATGCACAGTTGCTGAAGTTGAACCAAAATGAGCTTGTCATCTGGCTTCTGCAACTTTGAACATGAAAAATCCAATGAGGAGAAGAAAAGCAAAGCCAAAGAGTCCATCCCAAAATCCGACAAACAAGCAAAATGAACAAAAAACATTGAATTCAATACTTTCTGATTTTAGAAACTGCATTAAAGAAGGGGTGCACCGGTCCTGGAGATACTGCAATACCAGGTCAATGCGTGGAGTGGACAGAGCAAGCTCTTTTTCCATCTCCCTGTTCTAAAAATCCATTTAATATATGGTCCCCAGATAGGGGACGTATCAGATATTAAACTGATAAGAACAGATTTTTTTTTTTTTTTTTTTTTTTTTTTTTTTTTTTCTTTCTACTCAGATCTTTAAGTCCACCATCACAAGTCATCATGTTAAAATCGTTTCAAACTTAAAAGTTTCCTCATTGTAGATAGCAAACTGGATCTTTTTTTTTTTTTTTTCCTTTTTTTGTTGTTGTAAATTTACAGCTTATATTATTTTCCATATTCCAGTTTATTTTCCTTTTAACTTTAGAATTTCCATTTTTTACAGGGGGGTACATATGGTGCAACAAGAACATCACAAGGTAAGTACATTCCAATCTTTTTGCTTCCAAATTTCATTAGCTTTTTTATCACCAAACAACACCTTATCTCTCCAGAAATATAAAAACATATAACTTAGGCATAACTTAATACATTCTTGTACCGATACTTCCTTATGTTTAAAAATCAAAATATTCCGAGTTTTCCAAAGCGCCATTTTCACACAAGATAAAATTATCCATACAACCTTGAACACTTCATCCTTGACACCCAACCCGTAAAAAATCCTATTAAAATCTAGAAAATTAACACCACTTAGAGCTTTAACTAAATTACTAATCTTTCTCCATACTAATTGCGCATAACAACAGTTCCAAAAAATGTGCATAGCTGTTTCGCCAGCAGCACATTTACGTCTTGGGCATTTTTCAAACCGTACCAATCCTCTTCTATATTGGAAATCTCGAGTTGGCAGACAGTCTTTAATACTACACCATATTAAGTCCTTGTGTTCATTAGTCAAACACTTAAAATTTGCATTAATCCAAATTTTATCTACAACATTATCGGAAAATCGCTCTACCGGACTAGCTATCACCCTGCTTTCTAAGACTTTTAAAATGTTCTTATGATTTCCAAGTATTTTAAGATCCATATTCATTAATTTAAAATCCCTCAGAATTCTTTCTAAAATAATATAATTCCCAGATGGCATAAACTTATATGGCCGATCCAAATGCATTTGTAACCATTTGTATTTCCTAATAAAAAAAACCAAATTGTATGTTAAAAAGGTTTTCAGCCTAGAAACTGGTCCTAATAAAGTGCATATGCAATTAGCTAAATACTTGGCATAAATGAAGGTTCTGATGTCTGGGAAGCCTTTCCCTCCTTTCCCTTTAATTTTGTACAACTCTTCCCTTTTTACCCTTTCCATTTTTGACTTCCATAGGAAATTAAAACATAACTTAATTATCTTTTTCATTACATTAATAGGAGGTATAAAAACAGTTGAAATGTATAAAATTATCGGAAGTAAGACCTGCTTTATTATCAAGATTTTGCCTTCCATTGTTAAACTTCTCAAGTTCCAAAAATCAATCTTTTTCCTTACCCTTTCAAGCAGGGACTCCCAATTCCTCACATTCCCACATGTCTCTGTAAAAAATACCCCTAAAACTTTAATTTCCATTACTCTCATCAGCATGCAATCCGAATTTAAAAGAAATTTACCCATAGTTAAAACACCTGATTTTTCTAAATTTATTTTAAAACCAGATGCTCCACCAAACCACACAACTGTCCTTAAAACTCTATGAAGACTCTTAATGTCCCGCACTAAAACTGACACATCATCCATATAAGCTAAAACCTTCACTTGGTCATTCCTACTGCCAGGAATAAAAAAGCCATTAATAACTTTATCTTTCCTAAAAGCAGTTAAAAGGGGTTCTATTGCACAAATGAAAAGTATAGGCGACAGGGGGCACCCCTGCTTAACCCCACAATTAATATTAATATTTTCCGATAAAAAACCATTAATAGAAATCTTACTAAAACATAACTTATACAGACATTTAATACGTTCAATAAAAACACCAGGACATCCTATTTTTTTTAAAACGGCAAATAAAAACTCATGAGCAACCCTATCATATGCCTTCTCAAAATCAAGGGAAACAAGGGCCAAGTCCTGCTTCCTATCAGCCACATCCCATATTATATCTCTCAGTAAGATTAGCGTGTCGGTAATCTTACGATTCGGGACTGCACAAGACTGATCCACCTCAATAACCGACCCTATCACACTCTTTAATCTATTGGCCAATAGTTTTGCATATACTTTATAGTCTGTATTTAGCAGCGTAATAGGCCTCCAATTTTTAATCAGTTCTTTTCCTCCTTTTTTATATAATAAAACAATAAGGCCTTCTGCCCATGACTTGGGAATATTAAAAGAGGACTCCACTTCTAAAAACAACTCATAAAAATCTTCCCCTATAATATCCCACACAACCCTGTAAAACTCCACAGGGAGGCCATCCACACCTGGTGTCTTCTGATTTTGTAAAGTGCAAATAGTATTAAATATCTCCTCCTTAGTAAACTCCCTAGATAAAAGTAATTTTTCTTCCTCACTAAGAGCTTTATCCAGAACCTCTAAAAAATGGTTTTTCAATGATTCATCAATCTTTTTTCGAGAAAACAGATCATCATAAAACATTTTGGCCTGCAATGCTTTCCCCTCTGGGCTCACCTCACCCTCTAAGACCTCAATAAAATCCTTTTTTCCACATATTTTTTTAAAGAAAAACTTAGTGCATTTCTCATCCTCATCCAGGACCTTTACCCTAGAGTTGAAGATGATTTCTTTTCCCTTCTCTTTTAGTGCATTCTGAATTTTCTCCTTTACCTCACTAATACTGCTGTCCATATTAACTCCATTGTTTTGAAAATAATAATAACACTGCAAATTAGCATTTAACGCATCATAAAACTGCCTTTTCTCATACGCTTTCCTCTTTCCCAATTTAACAAAGAAGGTTCTGATCTTACCCTTCATAAAATCCCACCAGTCTAAAATACACTTAAAACCCTTTTTGTTAAGTTTTAATTCATTATAAAAAACCTTAAAGTCTTCTTTAAAATTCTCCCCCTGTAATAAAGAAACATTCAGTTTCCAATGCGAAGGTTTTTTCTTACCGCAAGGGTCTATTGCTAAAGTGCATCCCAATAACTTATGATCCGAAAAAGGATTAATACTTGTCTTAAAAGAGGAACATTTAAAAGAATCAGACATAAAAAAGTGATCAATCCTAGACGTAAAACCTCTGTTTGACCACGTAACTTCAAATTCTTTTTTACTACCATCCATAGCCCATGCATCCTTTAAACTGAAGGCAGAAATTATGTTCTTAAGGCAGGTTACCGACCCAACCCGTACATTATTTAACTGGCAGTTAAAATCCCCACCAATTAAAATCGGATCCGCACCTGATAAAAAAAGCTGTAAAATCTCGAATAAATGTAATCTTTGATTTTTCTCAGTATGAGCATAAATATTAAAACAACGCACCCTTTTACCCTCCCTCATTACTTCTACACATAGAATACGACCAGGGTAAATTTCCTCATACTTCACCACCTCCCACTCACTAGAGCACAAAAAACCCACCCCATCACTTTTCAATTCATTCCCACCAGAAAAAACCATGTTACCCTTCCATATTCCACGTAAATATTCATAGCTCATTTTCCTTTCTAAATTACATTCTTGTAAAAAAATAAAATCGCATTTCTCATTATTCAAAAAATCATATAATGCAGTGCGTTTGTATAAATTGTTCAACCCCTGAACATTCAGGGATACAACAGTAATCATCTTCTAGTAATAGGCCCAGGGCTAATCCCTCCGCCCTCATCTACCAAAGGTGATTTCACATCCACAATTAAGGATTCTTGATCAGAAGAACTTGAGGGAGATACATCCCCAAACAAAGAAGACGCGTCACCACGAGATTTTTTCCCACCCAAGTCCTCCATGATCTCCTGTTGCTCTTCTTCCCATGTACTCCTTTTCAAAGATTTTGAACTTAAGTCCATATTTTCCTGGGCACAAGGAATCCCTGACGACATCTCTGATAATACCGCCAGAGCAGCAACTGTATCCACAATACCTTGTTGCCCCTCCTTTTCCTCTTCCAATGTTCCTTCCTCTCTTCCATCTTCTTTCCTCTCTCCTTCTTTCTTTTTATCTTCTTTCTTCTTGTCTTCCTTCTTCTTGTCTTCCTTCTTCTTTTCTTCCTTCTTCTTTACTTCCTTCTTCTTTTCTTCCTTCTTCCTTTCTTCTTTCTTCTTTTCTTCAGCTTTCTTCCTCTCTTCTCTTTTTTCTCTATTACTTAGAGGTGCCAGAACCTCTACTTCCTGCGCCACATTAGAAGAACTTTCTGATCCTCCATCCTCCATCTGCCCACCATCCCCTTGTTTATCTTCAGCATCAGCCTCAGATGTTTGCCTGGCTTGCATTGGGCACTCTCTCGCCTGATGAACCGGGCCAGAACATACTTCACAAGGGGCGCAATTTTCATCCATATGGCCATATTTCCGACATCGTTTACAATATGGTGGCATATTAGAAAAAAACAAAAAGCCTCTATCTCTATTTATGAACACGACTGGTGGGGGTCTTAAGACACCCCCCTCCACTGACGGGTCCTTTTTAAAAACGACCTGATACAGTCTCTTGCCGTTCCAGGCCCCAAAACCAGTCGTACAACGTTTTTTCATAATTAATACGGAGCAAAACCTTCTTAAGTATGAAGTCACTTGCTCATCAGATATGAAAGGGTTATACATATGTATTGTTAGCATCCTTTGATCAAATTGAAAGCGAGGCGTGGCTGAAATTCCTTCCAATACCTCACTATGCTCACAGGCTGCAGCATATCTAAAACTGGAAAAAACCCTCTCACATACACCAGCACCTCTCAAAGTCACATCGTGTACTCCTCTGTTAGAAAATGACTGAACACAAAAGTACTCATCCTTGCTGATATGCAAGATAGGAGTAAAGACTTTCCTGTACAAAAAGTCCAAGTTTTTAACTTGCCTAAATTCCACACTCACCACAAACCGGATGGTGTCCTTCATGTAGGCATCGTCCTGATCCAAATTCATCTCCATTTCCACACAGAGAAAATTCAAAAGAAAGCCCGATGACGTCCAAAAATAACAGCACCAGACTCGATCCCTTCTGTTCAGCAGCGTCCAGAACTCCAGTCCTGAAGAAATCCTCCTCCACGATCCAGAATTCCTTCCACGCCGAAAGGTACGAGAAACACCTTCCTTCCTTCCCAATAGCAGCAGTTCCAATCGGAAAAGGCCGAGAAAGAATTCCAGTGATCACGAACCTGCCTCCTGACACCAATCACAAGGATCGTGCCAAAAGGCCGAGAAGCGATAACCAGAATTGGTTTCGAACTACGGAGCCACCCAAGGATCCTGAAGAGTCCATTTGTGGAGATGAGCTCCTGGACTCCCGTTAAGAAGACATGTTGTCAACCTCTAGATCCCTTACATGCCTGCACTTTTCGGCTTGCTGCTGCTGCAATCCATGCGTTTTAGATCTGCATAACTCCACCTCTTTAAACACAGCACCCTCACCCCCTGCTGTTCCCACCCGCCTCAACACCGTTGGAAGGGAGGAGAACCAATTAAGGCGGGGGGTGGGGTGGAACGAGCAGCTGTCTACCCTTAGCAGGAGGGCTGCTGATTACTTACCTCTCCTGCTGCTGCTGGCTGTCCAGCAGCAGACTGAAGGTGGCTGCTGCTGTGCGCAGGTATATAAAGGCTCAGAGCCTATTATGACACGCGCAGCCAGCGTTCCATTGCCACATTCCATCTACTGCAGGCAGGATACCTGGCTGGCTGAATGTCGCTGAGAAGCTCACAGAGACCGCCATAAGCAACAGTTTAACAGAATGCCACAGACTAATCAACCAAACTTTTTGGGTTGGGTTCTCTTTTATAGTCTGCAGGCATTAATTGAAAGAAGTCAGTGTTCCAGCAGAGGGAGACAACGTTTCAGAAAAGGCATTGTAGCAAACCAAAAAAGAAATTTTAAGCGCAGCAGAGTAACCAGCGCACATACCTGTTAGCTCAGGTGAGTTTAAAAGGCTGCTGTTGATAACAAGGGCATTTGCTAAATAGATGGTGTGTGTGCAACAATATACTGAAAGGTCAATTATATTGTGCAGCTTATCTCACCACCTGTAGTTATTTAGGTGAAAGCTCCAAAATGCTTGCCTAATATGTCTGTTTATCCAAAAGGAAGTAAAGAGGGAGAGCTAGAAAGATAGCATTGCGTTACATTACATGGCAATGCAATGCACAGTTGCTGAAGTTGAACCAAAATGAGCTTGTCATCTGGCTTCTGCAACTTTGAACATGAAAAATCCAATGAGGAGAAGAAAAGCAAAGCCAAAGAGTCCATCCCAAAATCCGACAAACAAGCAAAATGAACAAAAAACATTGAATTCAATACTTTCTGATTTTAGAAACTGCATTAAAGAAGGGGTGCACCGGTCCTGGAGATACTGCAATACCAGGTCAATGCGTGGAGTGGACAGAGCAAGCTCTTTTTCCATCTCCCTGTTCTAAAAATCCATTTAATATATGGTCCCCAGATAGGGGACGTATCAGATATTAAACTGATAAGAACAGATTTTTTGATTGAAGCTGCATCCAAGGCACTGAAAAATGTGACCGAAGTCACACCAAAACAGCGCACGAGGCGAGGATTCATGTGGACCCTTCCCGGAGGAGAGGGTCCCCAATAAACCATCCCCATCCCTCCGAGCCAGAAGGCCACAGCGAGGGTCAGGGAATCTCCGATGCTCTCCCTAGCCGAAGCCGGAGAAGAGCCGTTTTCGTGCTCCCAGCTTCCATCTTGGCTGCCACCCTAGTGGAGCTGGAGCCTGTGTTGGTTTCTCAGCCCAAAGCTGACCGGACCTCCGACCGGGTTTATAAAAATTCCCCTTCCTAGCCCGGAGGCCAGGAATAGGGGGGGTTGCTCAGAAAGTATGATTGGCAAAGGTGCGGCGTGCTACGAAGCCAAGTCTTTCTGGGGTTCCCAGTCCCAGTAAGCTTGGACTCCCACCAGGGCGAATACTCCTGGGGCACATTGCTCCAAAGCCCTCACACTTACCCAGCCTAGTGACTTCGATCCTGGAGGGCCATGTTTTCCATCAGATAACTCTATGAGCCACCTGGCGTACTAACAAGTGCACCAAACCAGTGTGTAATATGCATCAATTTACTAGGGCAGCCCAAGGACAAAACTGCCTTTTCAAAAGATACTACACTTGATCTTAGCCAAAAGGCCGAGAAGCGATAACCAGAATTGGTTTCGAACTACGGAGCCACCCAAGGATCCTGAAGAGTCCATTTGTGGAGATGAGCTCCTGGACTCCCGTTAAGAAGACATGTTGTCAACCTCTAGATCCCTTACATGCCTGCACTTTTCGGCTTGCTGCTGCTGCAATCCACGCGTTTTAGATCTGCATAACTCCACCTCTTTAAACACAGCACCCTCACCCCCTGCTGTTCCCACCCGCCTCAACACCGTTGGAAGGGAGGAGAACCAATTAAGGCGGGGGGTGGGGTGGAACGAGCAGCTGTCTACCCTTAGCAGGAGGGCTGCTGATTACTTACCTCTCCTGCTGCTGCTGGCTGTCCAGCAGCAGACTGAAGGTGGCTGCTGCTGTGCGCAGGTATATAAAGGCTCAGAGCCTATTATGACACGCGCAGCCAGTGTTCCATTGCCACATTCCATCTACTGCAGGCAGGATACCTGGCTGGCTGAATGTCGCTGAGAAGCTCACAGAGACCGCCATAAGCAACAGTTTAACAGAATGCCACAGACTAATCAAC